>NC_031774.1:3388035-3402923 GCF_001522545.3 Parus major | reverse complement strand
TCTTTCTTTCTTTCTTTCTCTCTTTCTCTCTTTCTCTCTTTCTCTTTCTCTCTTTCTCTCTTCCTTTCTTTCTTTTTCTCTCTTTCTTTCTTTCTTTCTTTCCTGAAAATTACTTAAATGATACTTAAAATATTTCTATATTCTATTTATATGAGGTGTATTGATAGTTATATTTGTAAAACCAATATTTTTTTATTGTTCAGATTTCTTGCCTAAAGTGACAAATCTTGGATAGCGCAGGGAGGAAGAAACAGAACCACTGAAAATTACTTGTCAAAAAAAATTAAAACAGCAAATAAGTTTTTGACATCCATTTGAGAAGAGGAAAAAGAGCATAGAATGAAAAGCAAATATAACAAAGGAAATGGGGTTTCAGCTGCTTCCAGGCTAGATTATCTGTGCAAGATGAAAGTAGATGGGTAAAGTTGGTTCTTGAACCTCTGGGTTGCTTTAGTGTGAGAGAAAGATCTATAGTCATGTTTACCTCCAGTAAAATTTCTGAAAAATTTAGCAGCCAGCATTTTCATTTGGGGAAATTTCTCTCAGAAGACAAAGTAAGATTACTTCATCCAGCATAACTGACAGGAGTATGGGTTGTCCAGAGCTCAGGACCTCTCGACAATGAACCAGTATGATTTCACAGAAGCCATTTATTGTTTACATTACACATTTATACATTCTAAACCTGCTGTTCACACGATCACCCATCTTTTCATTGGTGTCCCTGTCCTGTCACACGCTCTGCACACTCCCTTTGGGGCACAGGACTGGTCACAGCCCAGGTGTTCAACCCCCCTCTGTCACCTGGCTCTTGTGGTCCTCTTTCCTTGTTTTTCAGCCTCTTCTTCCCTATTTTTTTGAATAGCTTATGTCTCACCAACCTTGAGAAATTCCAGAGGGTCTGAAAATAAACTCTAAATACCTTTTGGCTGGAGCACATCATGGCCAGGTGTCCAGGTGCATTACTACATAAGTAGACTTTACATATTTAAGAGGAACTGGAATAGAGGGCTATTATAAAAAAAAAAAAAAAAACACTTTTTTTTGTCTGATATTTTTGTCTTTTCCCTTTCCTGCTGTAAGCCATGCTGGGTTTGCCTTCCAAAAACCACACTTGTTTGTTTTTCCTGTTATATAACCCTTTCTAAAGTTTTGTTCAGCATCAAGCTTTTCCTGCCCCTGATGTGCATTAATTGAAGTGAAATGAAAGCAAAACTGTCACATATTTCTGGTCTCCTTGGAAAGCTTCCCCTCTGACTGATTTTTACAGTCCCATTTCCCTGTTTCTCTATTTATTAGTATTAGCATTTTTACCTCAGTTGGGTTCCTAGATGAAATCATATCCCATCTAGATATTATCTCATAGAAATTCCCTCAACCTAAATATTTAAATAAGTATCCCACTGGTAAATAGATCAGTTAATTTATTTTTAAATACAACTGGGTCCTGTTTGAGGATGTGTTTCTACTGCAAGCACAGGGAACCTCCACCTGCTCCCTGCTTGCATTGAGATTATTGAGGATACCACCATCAGTTTAAAACCTGACTTATGTTTAAACTTGATGTTTCCATGTTTTTCAAGTTGAGTTTAGGATTTTGGATTTGTTGCACTTTTGCACAAGGGGATGTTTAGTAAAAGCTGCATGGCTGCATAGATATTTTGTTTTTCTTTGCATTATTTTCTTCTCTTTCTAACTGTGTAAAGAGAAAATTAGAAAGGGATAGCAAACTAATAGCTGGCAAATTGCACATCACCCTTTCTATAGCTCAGGTTGGGCAATTTTTCTCGTATTGCCTGCTTCAATAATTAATTCATGCTTTATGTCCCCTGTTATTCTTTAGGAATTTATGGGTTGGCAGTGTGCTTCCAAGCCTCTTAATGCAGCGTGCCCTCCCCTGGAGCATCTCCTTGCTCCTGCCTGGTTGCTCTGCAGGCTTCCCAGCATCTCCAAGTGGGTGACTCCCACTGGAGAGTGGGAGTCACTGTGAGAGTGCTCAGAGGTTTGCTGAGAGAGGTTAGAAAGAGATGGATCATTTTCATGTCTTGAATTCTGTTGAGATTTAGTTGCATTTGAGGGAACAAAAAAAAAGATAAATGAAAAAGCTTGAAAGATTAAACCACTTTCCCTAACATTACTCTTACTTAATATTTTCTTAGAAAGACACATTTTTTATACTCAATGCTCTAAAATAATAAGCAGAAAAAACTGTGAAGCATTTCTTACTCATTTTCAATGAATTACATAGCTTTTGGTAATTCATCCTCCTACACACATCCCATACAATGACTTGAGTGTTCACTAAGGAAACATAATTGTGGTACAGGTAACAAGGCACAGATGCCAGGATGGGTTGGGATGCACTCTCTCCCATCGATATTAGCCCCTCCCAGCTGGGGAGCAAAATGGGAGTTAGACTCTTAATTTAAGTCAGGAAGTCCACAATTTATCAGGCATACAAATGTCTCTGCTTATCCTTGCTATTTTTCTGGCAGCTATTCAGAAATGTCATAATGTGGTTGCCACTGCAAGGACAGAAGAACTTTTGAAAGTAGTTTTCTATTTTAGAGGCGAGCTGAGATATTTGTTAGATCCTTCGGAGATGGAAGAACAGCTTCATGGAAATAAAGTTTCTCTGTCATTGATATAACAGCAACAACAACAGAACCTGAACGTTCTGCACTCTTACAGTCTGTTGTTTGTTTTTAAATTTCTGATAGGAAGTTATTTTCAGACTGCAAATTTGGGCAAGCTGAATTAAAACTTGCTTCTCTTTTTATTCAGTTTTGTTTTTAATTCGATCTCTACTAAAACTATCGAAATGTCAGCTGTTGTAATTGAATTGGATAAGATTTCGTCAGATGAGACTGAAAGCAAAAGGGATTCCAAGCCAGATTTTAAGCAAGGCAAATTCAGTCAATCATGTGCTGATTATCACGGCTTCCAACTTCACTGCTCGTGTTCTGCACCAGCTGGTAAGCATGTATTTATATAACTTATTTCCTCAAATCTCTGTCTACTTCCTCATGTAACATGTGGCAATGAAACTGTAAAACCCAGCAAGGAAAACATAGGAATTGTTGCTGTCATGCAAGCATTATAGGGATTAATTTTTAGTTCAGATAGAGGGTAGAAGTTATTGCTTAAAAAGAATCTGTGTCTCCTGAATCCTCTAGCACATGGCGTGGGCAACAAGAGGCTGTTACCTTGGCATTGCAGGAAGATGAGCTTTCCATAGGAGATGATATCATTTTTGTGTAAATTAGAGCAGCCTGAGCTGCTGCTCTGACAGGAGACTTTGCAAAGTGTGTCTGTAAGCTGTGCTCTCTAGTGCCTGTCACTCTGGCTCCTTGACTGCTTTTCTTCTGGGTTTTTGTCATATGTAAAGAGGGAAATGCATTTTGCTTGTTTTTATATTGGGCAGGTGTTGTGTATAGATGGAATAGATCCACAAAAACGTCAATTTTTGTGAGCATTTTGAAATTTGAATTTTTCCAAAAATTCACAGTGATGAAAAATACAGACTGTAGCTGCCTTGGATTGTCTAATATACTCAGGGGGACATATCTGCAGTTAATTAATGGAATCCCAGTTAATCCCCACAAGTCTTCTTAAGCATTGGGTAGTTCTTCACCTAGGAAACAGCTTCTGAGAATGGCTACTCTGATTTCTTTTGGACTACATAAGTATTATGGCTTTAACAACTCCCAAAGAATAATTTGATTTTCATCACGATTTCACTTGCCCAGAACAAAACACAGACTTGGCAAGTGGAGAATATCTGAATGTAATTGATACTCTATATCCTGGGACAGGACAACTGAAGTGCAGTGGAAGTCTGCACCTTTCAGACTGCCTGAAGTAGCTGAATATATGAATCAAATGGTAATAATGTTTGGAACATATTCTATATTCTATATTCTATATTCTATATTCTATATTCTATATTCTATATTCTATATTCTATATTTATATATTTATATATTTATATATTTATATATTTATATATTCATATATTTGTATATTTGTATATTTATATATTTATATATTTATATATTTATATAGATTATAAATTCAGGTCTTGCACATTAAAATGGTCAAATGGTTGGGATCTTTCTTTTGCCATAAAAGCAGGTGGCTTGTGCTTTCCCTAATAGAAATTTTCTAATTTCTCTTTCTCTAAAGCCTTCAGTAACTTCTGTGAAACAGAATTTTCATAGTAGATGCACTTGTGAAATTTTCTCTTGTATGTCATCAGGGATTGTAAGGTCAGGAATTTGGGGTCTGTTACCCTGGGATCCTATTATATAATTTTTAAAATACTTCTCCTACCCCATAGAAGTGTCACTAAGAACTTGTGGATGTGCTAAGTGATTTACTCAGCTATTTTCCTTAAATGACAAACTAACCTGAGTTGAGCTTAACTTGTTGATAAAGAATTAAATGAACTTCCAGCATAAGCAATATACTGTTGCTCAGAATTCTGCATGAATAAAAATAAACCACACCCCCTTGTTTGATTCTTCGATTCAGGAAAAAAATATTATTTTCTTTTAAAAAGAAAAATGAAGGTTGAAGTCACTAAGATACAACTTGCTACTATGTGTTGCAAACACTTATTTAATATTCCTGAAGTAGAAACAGTGCTAACAAACATCTCTGACCTTGTCAGAGTTTGGAGATTTTCTTTGTTTATCTTTTTTGCTTCATGAGCAGAATCAAATAAATACTGATGCTTTGTCTTAGTGTTTTGGGGTGTTATGAATGATTACCTAAAGGAAATAACATCTCATTTTTTTGCCTTCTAAAATTTTCCTTGATATTTTTATTTTACCAGTCTTTAGGGAAGCCCTTTGTGGTTTCTGGTGCTGTGTTGATTGAAGTCTGAATGGAGAAGTGTAAACAAATCCTATTTGGCTTCCACATGTCTTTTCCTAAAAGGAACTTCTACTTGCTTAGCCTTGGTTATTGATAAAAATAAACAGCTCTGGGTTATACTACAATTATGGACAATAATTCTTTGTGTAGGCTGTTTACCAACAGTGCTGTTTCTCAGGCAGAAGAAAATTTCAAGCTATGGAAATTAACAGAAATTTTTCTCTTAGAATTTAGGTTTGGGTTGGATTTGTTTTTTTGGTTGTTTTTTTTTGTTGTTTTCAAATGGTAATTTGTAAACATCCAGGGAAATCAGTATCCTAAATCTGGGTGCTGCCCTGAAGTTTGCTAATGTTGGCTTCCCTTCCCCAGGGGACTCCACTTCCACAGCTGCAGCCTTGGGAGTCTTGTATTTAGTGTCAATGAACTTTAGATTTCCAGCTGTTTTTTTTTTTTTAAAGAACTTTTAAAGGACTCACATAAAATTGTTCATATCACCAACAAATGATAAGAAAAGGAGTTTGAGCTATAAAAACATAAATTATTAACCTACAGAAAAGCAGTAACTTCCTTGTTCTTCTGTTCAATTTGCTGCTCACAGTTTTGTTTCTTCTGAGAGCCTTATTTTTAATTTTTTTTTATTCAGTGCTTGTTATATAATTATTTTGGTATATAAAGCAGAGAATTCAATACAGAGATATTTCACTTAAGAAAAGCTTTCCATGTAGTACTGATGTGTTGCTACTTTTAAACATAAGACCTACAAAAAGTGAACACTGACAGAGTAAAGTGGCATCCTGAAATACACTCTGATGTTCAAGAAATGTTGCTGGGACAGAAAAATACTAACCATACTTTTATTTTGTTTTATTTTCATTTCTGATGCAAGTACCAGTCCTGAGTTCTATTTTTTGGGGATCTTCACACACATCAAAATACATTGCAGATAGATCAAAATATACTGCAGATTAATAACCCTAGAATAAGAACAGAAGTATTGGTAAGTTCTGAGTAGAGTACAGAATTATTTTCCATTTAGAGCCTTATTGAAATCTTTAGGGGTTTATCAGTTGCAGAAACATATTGAGACATTGGTTCAAGAAATTAAATGAATAACCAAAAGCAGTTGATAAATGTCCCAGGAACACATTAGAGGTTGTTGATGGCTTCCATGGAGCTGGGATTACCTGGTTGGAGTGGAGCAGTGACACTTCAGACACAGCAGATAATGTGGGATTGGTATGGACTGACACTTCAGGGATGTCAAGCAATCTTTAAAAAAATCAAACTTATCTTGATTTTTTAAGGTTGTTCCTCTGCAAAGAATTTTTAATACAATATATAACATGAATGCAAGTGTCACAGCCACAGCAGTTTGCCATCACCCATGGAAAACAGGCTGCTCCTAACAGAGAAATACAGAACCATTTCTCTGTACTGGCAAGAGTAGAATTTCCTGCAAGAGCTGGTTTATTTGCTCTTCAGACTTCCCATAGCCAGCAAAGCTTATCTGAATATTGCAGATGTAAATATTTGTGCAGATTTAAACCTTATTATCCCTGATATTTGCTTTTCCATCTCTTGTTAGTCTGGAAGAGACTGAAAACACTTGACCTACAATCTTTATTGGCCAAGCCAGAGTACAGCACCCGAATTGTCCTGAAATTAGAAATGCATGAAATCACATGTGTTTGACTCTGTGACTTTTAGTAGAATGATACAAGGCTAGAAAAACACCTCCTTGTTTTTACCTTTAATGTGGTTCTTTCACTGAGGAGTTTTTTGGGGCATCTTCTATGGTGAATGCAGGTGAAGAGAAAGGGGGAAGAAGAGAATATTCATACAGGAATGGAGACTGGGGTGCAAATTTATATAAAATGCCCTTGGTCTTCAGTGCTGCAAGAATCAGTCTTTTTGCTACTGTGCCTAAAGATGAACCCTGAGCTACAACTGGAAGCTCTTTGGCACTACCCTCTAAACTAAAATTTAATTAATAATACAAAAAAAATGAGCCTATATCTAAAGAACAATTCAGAGTTAGCAGAGAGGCCTAACATACTGAGGCATTCACCTCTGTCCCAGGAGTTATGACTTCTTGGATAAATGGATAAATGGAAAATAAACTGAATATAAAAATCCAACTCCTCCCAGAGGCGTCATTTCTCTTCTGTGCACTTCCTCCATTTAATGGGCCATTTACTTTCATGGAGAATGGGGTTGTTCAGCAAAATCCAAGAAAAGGCATTAATGATATATAATAGTGTATTTTATTTCCCAAGCTACCTCAGTAGAAACAGAAGTTTGTCTGGAAAGGATATGCTGACCTCACTGATCAAACTTCCCTTGATTTGAAATGTGAGGTCAATACTTGCAAAAGAGATGAGTGCAGGCTTGGTGACAACAGTGAAAAGATGGAAGCAAGAGTGAAGTCTGAGCACTCTTCCTGCAGTACAGTGTGTCTTGCAAAACCTGAATACAGCAGTGAAATAATTGTATCTTATCTGTTAGAAGCGGGTCTGTATGCTTAAATATTTTTCACTTGAATAATGAGCATAAATTGATAATTTAAATTAGATAATTTATTAGAAGATGCAAAATGGCTCAGTGTAGATGGGGAGGTCACTGAGGAATTTCAGGTTTCTTAAAAGTTAAGTCTTGAGTTATGTGTCTATATGGAATGTTTTAAAAAGCCAAGCCTGAAGCCTGTGAGCATTGTAAGTAGAATGGACTGATGGCCATGAATCAATAAGTTTGGTAAGTAAAGGATGCTCCTATCCTGATGCAGAATAAAGTTGTATTTAATGCTTTAACACTGAATTAATTGTGAATTCTAATGGCTATATCTAGAAGATACACAGTTAGGAAACAAATGATATCATTAAGTACATTGTATATGCTACTGTTTGCAGTGTTAGAAACCCCAAATGTGGGTTGTTTCATTATTACACCACCAAAAATGTATAGGAACTCTGGAAGACTTTATAAACCCTTCTGGTATTTATATCAGCATTGTGATATTATCTATGTTAATCTGATTTTAAAAACCAAACCAAAAAAACAAAGAAAAAAACTTCCTGAAAACACAAGTTTGGTAACATTTAGAAAGGAAATCACAGGAGAGATGGAATTATATGGAGTTATCTGTGCAGGCAGCTGAATGTTATAAATAGAAAGTTCTGAGTGGTTCTGGAAGACACAAGTGTCTTTTTCCAAAACTAAATGGTGAAAAAGGATTTGGCTGCCTATTAGTCTCAGTCCCAAAATGTGCTGTTTTGCTGGTAAAATAATAAATTTGGAATGGTATCCTGAGGAATTCTGTATCTGTACACACAAAGGTGTTTGTAATCATTTAGATCTCTCTCTTTTTTGTGCTCCTGCCTTTGTGGGGGGAGAGGGAGGACAGGTTGAAGTCACTAAGATACAACTACATCGACCTCCTGTGGCAGTACAAGTATGTCAAAACTATCTGGCTGTACAGCTTTTGTAATCAAGCAGCCTCAGGCTTCTGTTTTGAAGATTTGACTAATTAGGGTTATTATTTCTAAAATTTATGTATTCTTTCATGTGTGAAAATAAAACAGAAAGCACTCCAAAATTACATTATATATCATAAATCTTTTAAGTGAGCAATAGCATCCCTTACTCTGCTGCTATACTTTTGTGTTGAAATGGCTTTCTGTAAACTCAGGTTGTAGTCAGATGCTAATATTAACTATTTTAAGGTGTTTTTAGCAAGAAAGGTAGTAAATTGTTTAATGAATTTGATTCAAAGGCACATAATGATGTATGTTGAAGATGAACTGCTTCAAGCCTACCCAAATACTGAAGTTCATGCTAATTTCTACAGTGCCTTCTTGAATATCTTGAATTTTTTTTTTTCTGATACCTCCTTTTACAAAATAAAATCTCTTGTTAGCAAAGTCTTATTCTGGTAGGTACATTAACTGTTCTTTTCCTTAAATTTGTTTTTCTCACATTCTTTTCCTGATCTAATAAGGAATAACAGGCCAGTCATAGTGGGCATGGCTCTGGAACCATGAATAAAACTGATTTTTGCTTTCCCTACCTAGGCATTGAGAAAGAACTAAGTATCAGAAATTAATGAAATCACTAAAACAACTTGAGTCAGACCACATTTAAGCTTTTTCTCTTATTTATTATTTTATTTTGGTTACCCTTTGCCTTTTATATTCTAAAGGTTCTGATTTTGACTCAAAAAAAAAACCCACAAGAAAAACACCCTTGTAGAAGGATTAATTACTCAATCTTTCCTTCACCCAAAAAAACCACTGTGCTGAACCTGAATAAGAGAACTAATGAATTATTTAATGGAACCACCATCAAAATCTCATGTGCCACACTCCAGGTTCTGTCTGATTCTCTTTTGCCCAAGGGTGAGACACACAAGGTTTACAAGTTTTTCTTTCAGCATCCTGACCAAGGCAGGCTCTGTTAGTGCAGCTTTAAAGAGAAATAATCTAATGAATAGAGGTTCTTGCCCTGTCAGTTTTGGCAAGGCAAAATGTTTGGTTTTTTTTTAACTCAATACCACTTTGATAGAATTAAGACTGGATTTAATAAAGCCAGTCCTTCAGAAAGGCAGTTTCTGAAGTATATCAATCAAAGTACAATTATATCGACCTGTGTGTTTCTTAGAAATGTTTGTCTTGAAAAATCCATGAACTCTGGAAGTTTTCTCCCATAAAATAAAAATTAAAAAAAAAAAAGAAAAAAAAAAAGAAATTGCTGGGATGGTTGAGTTTCCTGCTCTTTGAGACTCCACAGAACACCTGGTACGAGTTGCCAATTGCTGCTGCTCACTTCAATTGGCTAAACTTCCTGTCAAAACTGGACAGAAATGGGACTAATGCAGAAATAAGGAATTCTGTGTCTGCACAGAATTATGTTTCTGCATCCTTTTTATTTTTTCTTTATAAAAACCTAAGGAGAACATAAATCTTCTCAATTCACAACTGATCAAAATAAGTTGAATGAAGTTTATTCCAAATGTTGACGTCTTCTTCTTCTTGAGAGAGATTTTGCCTTCTCCTGTGACTGATTTAACTAAATGATGTAACAAGTGCTCAGAGGGTTTTATCTTTTTTCTTCATTTCTGGAAGAACAAATTTTGTACATAGTTTTCACACAGGATGTGACAGACTTGTTCACTTACCTCAGGAAGGAAATAGCAAGGGACATTCAAACAAGTACAAATTGTGTTTCCTAATTTATTTATAGACATCTTGTCATCCTCAAAATTCACAGAGTTTAATACAATACATTTTTGGCATGTTTTCTTTCTGTTAATGGTATCTGTTACAGTAGAATTAAATGTTATTATGTGATAAATGTGATGCCTATTACTTTTATTTTTATACAATTTTGTTTCCTGCTGTTCTAATGTTGATTTCCATATGCTTTCCTTCTGAACTCCTTTGGTTTGCTGGGAAAAGAAAAGCACAGATAATAGGGAGGTCTGGGAGGGAACTGTTACATTTTTCTGCCCTTCATAACCCCAAGGAATTCCTATAAGGACTCAGGACAAAATAATTTGATATCCTATTCTGTCAACAGACAGTATCCTCTATTTCAGAGGAAAACAGGAGAGCAGGTTATTGGCCAGGTTTCCAGGTTTTTATTTTCAAAGATATCCTACCAGTTGATCCATTTTAGCAGAACTGATGTAGTGTAAGAGTTATGGCACTCAGCTTGAGGAAGATCAGTTACACAAAATGCAGAGTTTAGTCACTTGAGGCAGATTTTCCCACACCACTGCCTTTACCTACTTCCAGCCTGGGGTAAAAGGTGCAAAATAGTCTGGGAGAAAATAAAGACTCTCTACAACTGATCATCTTATGATTATCCCTGAAACCCCTAATATCTAACACCAGGAATTTGACTCATAACCTTGTATTCCCATTTTATCCCCAATGTTGATTCCTTTCTTTCTGTAGATCTCATATTTTTCAAAGCTTAACAAGATCTGTTACTCTCATTTTCTTCACAACAAGAAAACATTCTCCTCTTGCTTTTGTTTTACTCATTATTATTCCTGGAGAAAAGGAGACCCAGAGGTGACCTCATCACTCTCCACAGCTCCCTGAAAGGTGTTTTTATCAGGTGGGGTTGGTCTCTTTCTCCAGGCAGCAGCTGACAGAATGAGAGGACACAGCCTCAAGCTGTGCCAAGGGAAATACAGGTTGGATTTTAGGAAAAAGTTTTTTACTGAAAGAGTGATAAGGTACTGGAATTGTCTACCTGAGGAGGTGGTGGAGTCACCATCCCTGGATGTGTTTAAAAAATGGTTGGATGTGGTGCTCAGTGCCATGGTGTAGTTGAGGTGTTAGGGCTGGGTTGGACTCGATGATCTTGAAGTCTGTGATTCTGTGATTATAAAACATTTGAAACAATCCTCCTCTCTGCTCAAATTCCCAACTTTTTCCTGGCCTTTGCACAGAAGTAACTTTCCTCATCTGCCCATCAACATTTTTGGTTTCATCTCATTTGGGACTTCCCAATTTTTGGTTTTTGTTTTGTTGTGTTTTTTGCATCAATTTTCTCATTCCTTTCCACTTTTGATGTGATAATTATTTGTAAGAATAATTTATTTTAACCATGCATCTTTGGTTTCTTTCTTAAAACCAGTTGTTTAACTTTCAATTGCTTACAGTACCTTAACATTTATTACACCCCTTTTTTAATGCTCTGACTTGTTTCTCGTTTTGAGACTGCAGCTTTTTCTTTTGGTGCCAGATGGACAAGTTTCCACAGAAACTATTAGGCTTTGTGCTAACCTGAGCTAGGAAACAACTGGACCTTAAGTTTTGATTTCCTTGTTTACTCTTCAGCCTTTCCCATTTGGCCCCTTTCATGCTGTTTCAGGGCTACCAAGAAGCTCTGTGTTTGTTACTATTTTCACATTTAAAAGAGGAAGAACATAATTGTGGAGGCACTGTATTCAGTTTGCAATCCTCTGCCAGTATTTGTAATTTTGCAATTCCTTTTAGAAGATCTTGATGTCTTAAAAGTTAGTCCTTCTTGGGGTACTGATATATTACAAGATGCCTTCTCACTGCATGTTCTTTGGCATGATTTTAGTAAATGGAATCAAAGAGGCAGAGTAATTGCTGTGTTTGGGATGGGATACAAACCTAGGATTGCTTGTAAAATTTCTACTTATCAAAAAATCATATGTGACCAGTATTGAGACTTTCCAGTATTTTCTTAACATGGAATCACAGTCTTACAGTGGCACTACAGATGAAGTCACAGAGGTGGTCTCTGCTTTATTTAATAGCAAGACTTGGAGCAAAAGTTAACTTTTTAATATTTTCCTTTTTCTTATTATTGTGGTTTAACCTCTGCAGGAAACAAATTACCACACAGCCATTCACTCACTCCCCCACCAGTGGGATGGGGGAGAAAATCCAAAGGATAAAAATGAGAAAATTTGAGGGTTGAGATGAAGACAATTTAATAGGTAAAGCAAAAGCAGTGCATGTGAGAAAAGCAATGAAACAGAATTCATTCCCTGCTTACCATGGGAAGGTGCTCAGCTCTCTCTTGGAAAGCAGGGCTCCATCAAATGTGTAACTTGGAGAAGACAAAAGCCATCACTCCAAATGTCCCCCATTTCTTCTTCCCCCTGCTTGATATACTGAGCATGGCATCCTTTGATGTGGGATATCTCTGTGTCAGCTGGGGTGAGCAGTCTTCACTCTGTGCCTTCCCAACTCCTTGTTTGCCCTCAGCCCACTCTCTGCTGGGGCAGAGGGAGCAGCAGAAAAGTCATCTGCACTGTGTGAGCACTGCTCAGCAATAATGGAAACATCTCCATTAATAATGAAATAATAGAATTAATTTTATGAACATTTCATTAATAATGAAATAATAATAAAATAATGAAAACATTGCCAGCCCTGTTTTCAGAGCAAATCCAAAACACAGTCCTGCACTAAGCAACACTCTTATAAAACTGTAGTGAATTTACTCAAAAAGAATACAGAATTCTGCCCTGGCTGAACTTGGCAGCTCCATGTGGATGTTTTAGGACAAAAGCTGGAGAGTGGTGGAAAAGCTTCTATTGTCTATTGATATTGTCTATTGTCTACTGTCTATTGATGGTCTGTTTCCAACACTGAAAACAGGATTCAACAGTATCCATAAAGAAATGAGCCTTGGATGTGCATGTCACTGATAGATAGACTCTGGAATCAATCATTAAAAATAAATTAGCATTGTGCTATTTAGATAATGGAATATATTCACTTAGTTTTTTTTTTTTGTTTACATTTTTAGGTGTTGGAAGTCCTCTTTGATTTACTTTACCAGAAATTATTATGTTAATATGGTGGTTCTGAGAACTTCAGCCTCTGTTCTTATCATGCAACCTTTCTGCAGGGCACAAAATGAATTTTTAGTCATAGTTTCATGGCTAATTTCTTTCTGTCTTTTGTATTCTCCTATCAACAATCTTCCTGATTCCCCTTCTACTTAATTAACATGATGGGAGATTTGTACCAGGATATGTGACTGTACAGACCAATGAGTAAAATGTGCTTTGGTTTTTTTTCATCTGTGTTCACAGAATCATTGATTCATTTCTTTGTATGAGTATTCTAAGAAACAAAAGCTCAGTGTTTCCTGTGCTTCCTTGAAATCTTTGGATGAGTTTCAAGTTTGGACTATGTGATATCCAAGCCAAGTAGAATCTAGTAGGGTACCCAGTATCCTCAGTCTGAGAGTGACAATAAATTTTTGGATTAATGCAATAATAATAATTTAAAAAGACAATAAAGATAATTTTAACATTGACAACAGCAGTAACAACTATTATTATTATAATTATTATTATTGTTGTTGTTAATAATAATAATAATAATAAATAAAAATAGTGATTAGTGGTCCCTGCTGTTCAATGGCTTCTTTGGAGTCCTTTGGCTTTCATACATTTACTGAAGTATATAGAGCTACTTCTAGTTTGGGGGGGTTAGTTCTTTCTTCTTTTTCTTTTATAAGGACATGGCAAAAGACTTGTCTTTTTTTCTTGTCTGCAGTTCTTTGCTGAGTGGAAAGCATTAAAGAAATCCCCTGCCATCTGGTGGTGTTGGTAGTTTGCTGGCACGATGACTTGTGGATTCCTGTACGTGTTGCATTTCAGAAGATGTGTAAATGTTTGTCTCTGCCATTATAACTGAAAGCTGTAAATATGTTTGGGAGGAAGAGTATGACCAAGATCAGAGAAATGTGCAGAGAAAAAAAAGAAAGGAAATCAAGATATATGAAATAACCTGTAGCTGTTATTTACTAACAATTACAGCTTTGACAGATTTTTTTGCTGACAATACTTGATGTGTAGTACTTGCTTACCACTATTTTCCAAATGACATCACATGAACTTCAATTTATATTATTACACTTTCAGTAAGTGCTGTTCTGAGTTAATAAAAATATCTATAGTGTCTCTGGCTAAACCCAACATAGCTATTTACACCAGGCATGAGAGATGGGGTTTCATAGTCCAGGGTGCAGGACTCACGTTTTTGATTGTGTGAACCATTAAGATGATTTTACTAATTAATCAAAAATAAACAGGAAGATGTCTGATTCAGAGAGAAAACATAGTTCTGAATTCCAGTTTGATGATGTTGCTACTTTATGCCCAGCCTTTAGTCTCAGTGTACAGGTGCTCCTCAAGGCCTGGGGCTGGCATGGGGTGATGCTGCTCCCATAGGTCCCACTTCTCTGGTCTTGGGCTGACAACTGGACTTCAGTTCACCTCAAAGCAGCTGAAAGATTACAACTGCAGCTCCTTCAAGACAGAGAAGGGAAAAGCTTTATTGTGGTTTGACACTGGCCAAATGCCAGGCACTCACAAAAGCTGCTCGGTCACCCTCTGCTGCTACAGCTGGGCAGAGGAGAGAAAATTTAATGGAGGCTTCATGAGTTGAGATAAGGACCTGAAGAAAACACTCCCAAGGGCAAAACAGGCTCAACTCAGAGATACAAAGTGA
>NC_031774.1:3253157-3387115 GCF_001522545.3 Parus major | reverse complement strand
CTGCTGGACATGGTGGAAGCTTCCAGCAGCTTCTCACAGAAGCCACCTCTGTGACCCCCCTGCTGTCAGAATCCACTCTTGCCAAACAAAGCCAAACTAAAAAGCCAAACAACACATTGCTACAGAATGCCTGGGCAGGGAGGCTTTGAAAAATGACTCAAAAAGCCCAAAGCTCCCCCCTCCTCCCCAGCTCTACACACACCCTGTCCCACAGCTTAGAGTTACAGCAACAATTTTTGGGTAAAAAGCAGAGGATCATGAAATAGACTATCATTATAATTCACTCCAGGACACCATCTAAGCAATGTATGAAAATGTTATAAGCAATGATAAAAATTAGGTATATTTTTTTTTTCCTGTTCCCAGCTAGTCAAGTGTTCCCTCTGCTTCCTGTTACACTCTAATTTGGCATCTCAAATATTTCAGGTGCATTTACTGTAAAAATGGCTAGAAATTACACTGTAAAATCCTGATTTAAAATCAGGATTTATCTTATTATCATCTTTTAGGTGATGTGCAAAAATTGTTCTTTAAGCAATTGCTTTAGAATGAAACACGATAAAACAGATTTCCTCAGAGAAGGAGTAGTAATACTTTGCATCCTTCATTCAAGCATAAGGTGCCTGAAACATCTCAAAAAATATTAGAAATGTTAGTATTAATACTCTTATATTTATATATATAATATATATATATCATATTTATATATCATATATATAATAGCATATTCAGTGGTTAATTGAATACAGACCTAAGATTTTGCATAGCATCACAGAATAAGATGATGATGATGATGATGAGGACAACTCAACTTTTAATTGCTCAATTAATTCAAGTTTAATAGTAGCAATTTTAACAAAGATGTAAAATTAATGAAAGCTCTGTGTTCATTCACCTGGCATGATGAGTCTTTGATGGTTTTTATAGAGAAGAATAATGCTGCTGTATCTTTTTAACAATTCTGGACGTGATTTTTCAACATGAAGTGTTTTCTTCTATCATTCAGTGATTTGCAGTGTCCTGTCCTTCACTGCTGATGTGCCCTGTGGTGGGCTATGCCATTGGATGATTTTTTAAAATAAAGATGTATTTTAAACAAGCAAAATCAAATCACAGATTCCAAAAGGATACCTTGAAAGTATCCATCATCTCTTGGTGTTTGAAGGAACTTTTATTGTCTTGATATCCATAAATACTCATCTCTGTCTTTGAACACATGAGGGCATACACTTACTTATTGCACTTATTGTTCTGCAGCTTCAGAAAACATCTGCTAGGTTATCTGAGACTCTTTGCTAATTTACCACATTCTGCTTCCTGAAAATGAGACAGACATAGGACTGTGGCAAGGGGGAGAACACCCAGAGCTCTTCCTTTGGGCTTTTAAAATTCTAACTTTGAATATATGGCACCTTGGGGTTGGGGGGCTGTAAGAACTAGAAATATTTTGAATTTCAACGTATTCACATCCTAATCTGTCTCCATAAGGCATGGTTTCAGGTCACTTAATTTTTTATGGCTTAACAAATTCCAGTTCTCTGGTCCAAGGTGATGCAGCCTCACTGAAAGCTGAATGGAAATGCCTACATAACAGATAACTGCTAGCCCCATTTCCATGATAAATAACCATGATTTCCTAGGCTATTTCTTCATTTATGTTAGTTCTTCAGTATTTTTAAAGGAGACCCATATGCCTGTCCCTGTGCTTAAACACTGATATTTAAATTAATGTCTCTGTTCTTTCTCTGGTCTGGTTAGTGACATGAGAATTATGCACTACACTAATTTAAGACATTAAATATTTAAAATAGGAATTAATTACCTGATTTTTCAGTGGTTGCTGGGTCTTTTCCTTATTTGAGTAACTAATTTGCTCTTGCAGATTAGAGCTCAATTTTCAGAAGCACTGGAATAGGTTTCTGGTAAACACTGAAGCAAGAATGTTGTACAATATTAATAATATTTCACATTATGAAAGGAAGGCATATGGTCAAGGCATCAGGGTTTCTTGGTTCCCTTTTCAGCTACTCCCTGCTTGGGTGGCTTTAAGTAAGGTGGGCTTTTTAAAGCTCAGTTTTCTCATTCATAAACTGCTTTAGTACCCGTGGTCTCAGGATTCTGTGTGTCTCCTGCCTTTTAACTTATGAATTTAAGAGAAAATTTGTATATTGCTGCTGTTGTTCGTTATCAGTGGGTTCAAAAATGAGAGGGAATTGAATTACAAAAATGGACAATTTGTTTTAGAAAATACTACAAAATTTAATTCCAATTACAGACAATTTGGAAAAGGCACAAATTCTGATACTAACTGCCAGTGGTGCAAAACTGAATGTTCAAATCAAGAGAAATTACTGGCCTATCTACAGAAAATATAGTTTATAGTTATTAATAATACTTTGTAATTCTATATAAATGTATGTTAATTTATCTCAGGGGCTATGGCAGAATTTACTGTCATGAAAGGTATTTGGTTTTTACTGTTGAAAAGAAATGCTACTGACACTACTTGAAGCTACTCAGCAAAAGATGCATTGCATCTTCAAAATTTAGCAAAATAGTTTATATTATACAAAAAATTATACAAAGTAGTTTTGCTTTATGCAAGTGTATTTTCTTCTGTTATTTTATGCGGTTTTTTGTTTGTTTATTTAGTTTGGGGTTTCTTCTATTTTATTTGTTTGATAAATTAATTGAATAAAAAGGATAATATTAATTCAGCTGTTAAACTGTACCGAAACAAATGCTGAGATCCTTGCATGTGCTCCCTTTTTTAGCTATAAATAAACTTGGAGCTCCCTCTAGTGAGAGTTTAAAATACGATTTTTTTTCCTCTCATTCAGAAGTTTTAAAATAAAAAAAAAAAAAAAAAAAAAAAAATCCATTAGTCCATAAAGTAAAAATACATGAATGAAATTGGATGAATATTTTAAATAATTTAGGAGGTGGAAAAATGGGGGAAAATTTCCTCTGCAGTTTGCTTTTTCTCACCTCACAGAATATTGAAACTGGTTTCCAGTGTGTCTCACTGGTTCTTTTCTGTTTTCATAAATGAATAAATTCATAAATTTATAAATGAGTTCCACAGCTGAGGTTCAGCTTGGGAATCACAAGCAATTTGTTTTACTCTTTTGAAGTACAGTATCTGAAGGATTCGAGCCCTTACACTTCACCAACTGTTTTCTCATGTGTTTTTCATGCTTTCCTGCTCCCAGCCACTAATATGTGAAATGCCTTTCCTGTGATATTTTAGTGCTTCAGTGCCTGATTTCAGTTGGAATATGAATAAGCATTCACAACTGTGAAGATGAAGAATTGTCAGAAAGTCAAGCAGGTTAATTTCAGCTTTGTTTTGAGAAGTGGGGGGGAGAGAAGGCTCAGATCAACATGTTGATGTAAATAAACTCTATTTTAGGCCCAAATCGTATCTGTCCCATATCACTTAGAGGGAGGCAATATCTGGTCATGCCTATATGTAGTCTTTTTTTTCCTCCTACTGCCAACATCCAGAGAGCCCCCCAAAAATGAGACACTCTATAACAGGAAAGAGTTATAGAGAACATAGAGAATATAGAGAATTTCTTTTCCTGTGAGAAATTTCCAGTGCTCCAAAGTCCTCATGAACTAAATATAACATAGATAAGACCTAGGAAAAGGTGGTATTATGCAGTTTGACAGGGAAAAGAGTCAGGTACTATTTCCATAAAGGAATCATGGTCATGTCCTTGATATTGGGCAGAGATAGAGACGGGCCTGCTCTATCTTGTCCTGAGATAATAAAATCTCATAATAAAATAGGAGAAAGGGAATCTCCATTTGGACATGATGTTGGTGTTTATAAAAGTGTACTGGGACACAGCTCAGAACAGATGATTTCATGTGTTTATTGACTGCATCTGTCTTAAATGGCTCTCTTCTCATAGGCATTCTTCAGTTTTCATGCTGCCAACAATCTGTAGCCCCAGCTTAAGACAAGCTTATTTCTAGCTGTCCTGATTGTAGGCTTTGATCATGCTAGCATTCATTAAACATGCTTCTCCTACTCAAAAACCTCAGTTCAAGCTTTGTTAGGAAAGTTAAGGATTTAATTGCCATTAGTAAATTCCATTCAACGCTGAAACTGCATAAAGACCTTCTGGAGTTAACTTTCAAAAGTAAATACTGAAGAAATTTGGATTAACTGAGTGCCTGTGCCAAATGAACTACTTACAGGGGACAGGAGTTATCAAGAAGAGGTTCTGCTTACTTGTGTTTCTTTTTCATAAGATTTCAAAAAGAAAATAAAAATAAATAAAAATTAATAATAAATACGTTAATTTCTTCTCTATAGGATGTCCTCTAAGTTGTTTACCCTAGTTAGCTTCATGAAGCTAGTCATCATTGACTCTGCTGTTAATTATGGTGCTTTCAAAGATTCATTTTAACTTCAACTGATTTTTATAGGAATCACTATTAATAAATTACATCTTGCAGGATAAGCAGGGCAGCTCATTCATGCTGATACTTGATCAAAGATTTTTATTTTATATAAATAAAATGGATTTTTATCTGTCACAGAAATGGAAATACAATTTCCAGTAGCCAATTCTCTGCTTTATTCAGCTTTTGTTTAGGTATCTGCAGGAAGCTTTTGGTGCTCTTTATTCCCCTATATTTATATAGGGAAAATAGAATAGAATAGAATAGAATAGAATAGAATAGAATAGAATAGAATAGAATAGAATAGAATAGAATAGAATATAAAATAATATAATATAATATAATATAATATATATTATTTAAAATATAATAATATATAGAAATATATAAAATAAATATAAAAATTTATATAAAATATATAAAATAAAATTATATAAAAACATAAAATATAATATTATATATAATATAGATATCAAATATAATATAATATATATATTTATATAAGGAAAAAATATATAATATATATATTTCCCTATAAATATATATATCTGGAGAGATATCTGACTGGGTTAACACTCTTTTACCTCCAGTTTTTTATGCTTTGTGGGCTCCTTAATTTTTGTTGCTGCTGTTTCTTAGTCTGCATATATTGGAAGAACATCCGTGAAATTGATGGTTTTGTGATGTTTTCCTTAGGGAGCACATAGCACTTACAATAAAATTTGGGCTTACATTCTTTGTCTTCAGTTAATTTTTAAGGATGTTTTTTTCATGAGATTTTGAGATTAAATCTTTTTTTAGTGGGCATTTCCCAAATGTTGTTAATAAAGAACTCTATGAAAAAATAGTGCAGCCTGGGAAATAAAAAATTGTATTGGGAATACTTGTCAGGACCTTATCCTACTGATTTCTTTCCAAAGGTCCATTTGAGGACACTTTTGACAATTATGCAACCAAAAAAGGACACATTTAGAGTGCAGAACAACATTCATCGTTAAGTGGAATTGAAGTTGTACATAAAGGAAAATAAAAATGTGGCTCTGTTTCCAACAGATAGATCAAGGACATCATATTGAGTTGATACTGTTGAAGTGATAATAAAGACAAGAAAAACACAAGAGCAGCACAATTCACTCCCCCTGGAGCCACAGTCTCACAATTTGCTATCTAGAGGATTGAAGAGCATTATAAATCATTTGGTTTTGAGGCAAGAAAAGTCAGACTAGTAACTTCTGTTCAAGCTAGTCGTGTTCATTTCCAATGAGCATTGCCTTGAGTGAGTCAGTTTTCAGACATACACTGCTACCACTGTTATAATTTCAAAAATGAATTTTGAAATAACTATTATATTCCCACTTTACTCAAATATTTTTTCTTTTAATAAAATAGTGTTTCACATTTCTTCATTTTCATACCAATAGTTTTCATGGGGAGGATAGATTCAATTATTCTTTTGGGTGTCTACTTTTAGATTTAAGTTGTAGTTGTGAAAATGGACGTTATAAATCTCTAAAAGTTTCAACACTTCCAAAAAATATTCAAATGTATGTTTGGAAATATTTACTGAAAACTAAATGTTAACATATCCAGATTAAAAAAATTAAACACATGACAGTAAGCAACATCTTTTATTTTTCTGATCTTTGACATTGCTTTTGATCATATCAACTTTAGCACATCCTCAAATCTCTGCGTATTTACACACAGAAGAGAAGTTTGTATGGCTGAGGAGATTTTCATGGGGTTTAGCATGTTTTTACTGTATTTAGTGCCACAGGATTTCTGCTTTGCCAGGACACCAGCAGCCCCATGGCTACTGCCCTTCTCCAGACAAAATTATTTAAATTTGATGGTCCTCACACTAACAACGCAGAAATGATTTCCTGCTTGTTTTATTTACAGACTCATGCAAGGGAAATGTGCCATTTTAAAGGAAACAAAATTTTGTCCATTAGAGTTTGATATTTTGCTGTAATGAAGCATGCTAAAGTGGCATAAGGTTGATACCAGACTCTATCATCAATGAGCAAGTATAGGTGCTGTGCACACACACGTTTGTAGTCCTAAAAATTATCCACTGGTGATACCTGGGTCAGTGTTTTTTTCCAGCTGTTTACACTGCTGGCATAAACCATTATATTGATTTGTCTTGGAGTAAATGATTGTAAAATATCTCTGAAGGACTTTTTCAAAACCCTTTTCAAATAATCTTGTATGTTATATATAAAAGGTAAAGTCATTTGGGAAAAGTTAAAAATAATTTTAAATGCTTTCCATGTAAATGCTTGCATTTATAACAGAGAGATCTGTTATAACAGATCTCTCTGTCATAAATATAAATATATAAACATCTGCTTCTTCTTTGTCTTTGAATTGACTTTCCAGTGGGATTGATCCATGCAGTGAGCCAGTCCTTAACTCATGGTTAGAAACTTGGGGCTTTTGTTTCTCCTTTTTGAACAGTTTTATGTAGTGAAGAATAGGGGGAAAAGGTGGGGGGGTGGGGACTGTGAAGGATTTTTTGTAACTGGATACACCTTTGGAAGTTTATCAAAAAGGAAATCATTTTGAGGCAGTTAATTTTTGTGAGTTCCTAGTAGATACTGAGTTGGCTCCACATTTCCCAAGACCGTCTTCCTCCAACTAATAGGTGAAGATCTAGTGATGAGGAGTAGTTATAGAAATGCCCATTTCAGAATGTGTAGCAATAGGATGGGCAGAAGCCCAATGAGACAATTTAAATGATACATTAATCTTTGTATTTATAATAAATTAAAATAAATATCAGGAAAAGAAATCTCTGGAATTACTCCCTTTTAAAATGATTCTCAGCTATTTTTGGATGAGAGAATCTGGACCATAGGAAAGCTACTCTATCAGAATGTATCTACAGTGATATAAAAATGAAATATTTAATTTTGGAGACTGGAGAAAAATATAATTAGATCTTATATTATTCTTAGGAACTGCATAGAAGTTTGATTTAAATGACTGACAGCATCACAGAAAATGTGTAAGGGAAAAGAGGGATCTATTCCAGTATGATATGTATTCACAGAATTAGTTTTTAGACCCTTTTTCTTTCTCTCACTTTCATTACTGTTCATCAGTCTTTAAAATGAAATAAAAATGAATAAAGGTTAACTACTGTACAATCCAAATTCAGCTCTAGAGAAGATCAGGCCAGTTCTCTACCACCAGTCTTTTACTAACTGAATTGTGTATAATTACTTTTTTCTTTATTAGTTCTTTGAATTGTATTTTCCTCTGGATACTGATATTTAGATTCTAAAGTAATTACATATAACCTCAGTGTTAACATTTGCTCCAGTCCAATTTTTCCTTATTATCCTCCCTTGACAAGGAATTTATGAATCCATAAGTTATGAAAACTCCTTTCTATTTTCTTATAGCTCCAGTCTTTCAAAGGAGTTTAAAGTTGTTCTTCTCTTCACAAGGGAAAAGGCTGTTTATAAACAGCTTTGTTTCAAGGGTCATATTACACCATGTTTTCTAATTATTCAAAATATGAAGCAAATAGCAGACAATAAAGTCTATTTTCCCAAGTATTTAGTTTCTTTTTAATGCTTTTTAATATTTAGTGTCCTATAGTTTCCACCCTTTTTTCTTACCCTTTATAAACTACAGCCTGTGCATTTGCATCTTAGTCAATTCTTCAGCCTTACAAGATATAAGTAGCTTGAATGTCAGGGAGTGCATAATCAACTTTTCCTTGTAACTACAAATGATATTCATGTAGCTTAATTTTATTTTGCTCTCCAAATGTGTCTTTTGGTAGATACTTACAGGAAAAATGACATTGGAGAGATGCAAGGGAGGTTTTTGCCAGGATACAGCAGATAACTTCAAAACTGGAAATTAACTTCCTTTCTGTTCTTCCACATATTAATCCAGCCAAATTTCTTCTGTAAGCAGATGGACCCAGATCAGCCCCAGCCCTACCAGTGGGCATCCTCTTGTCTATTTGGCTGCTTACACAACCCCTCAGCTGAGTGTAACTCACACTGAGCACAACTCTCCAGGAAATTTTCTTAATGCCTTTGGCATGTACATACCAATGTTTTTGCTTTAACAAAGCAGCTGGGTGGGTCATGGCCAAGAATTGAAGAATGTAGAAGCTGCCATAGCTGTCTGTGATAGTAGGAGTGCTGTCTCAAACAGTGTAGAGTAAACCTCCAAAATTCCAGGTGTCTCCTGTCTACCAGATACTTTTATTTTATTTTTTTTTCTCCTATAGAAGCTATTCTGGAAGCCACTGCTTTGTATATTTTATTAAATGTTTATCACAGCAACAATTTTGACTCAGCTGGAATAGCATGACATCAAATACCTTCTTCTGTGGTCAGATAAATATTCAATTGGTGTGAAATTGGCTTTGGGAGAGCAGAGATTTGAATTCTTTCTTATACTTTCCAGAAAATTTACCATGATACTTGTGACTGGTTGGTGTTTGGTACTGGCAGATGCAATTTGATTAACAACCAAGGAAAAGGGGAGGAAAACCTAGGACTGAATGCCCAGGTGTGGGTAGGGTGCAGAAAAATCCAAAGCCAGGAAGTCTTAGAAAGGAAACATACAAGTTTTTTTGAAAATTGTAATATCCCTAATATCTTGTCTCTCCCTTACTCCACAAATAGTTAAAACAGGGCCTTGTTGATGCCTAGGGGACAAAACTCATGGACCATGACAGTATGCAGTTTTTAAATTGCTCCTTGCAATTACTTGTATCTGGATTATTTTCTGGCTTCAGTAGCTTCTGTTTTAAAAAAATAAAATATAGTTAAAGTAGCTCCTGCAAGCCACTGCCTTCTGCAAGCAATAGTCTGCTTCCAGCCCACCTAGCAATTGTAAAATCTACATCCATGTTATTGTCATGTTACCTCTGTGCTGTTCTCTCTACCCAGGCCTGTAAGGGAGGCCAGATCAATATACTTCATGTCTTCCTGTCTCTTACCTTTTCTGGTAATAAATCCATCTCTGTGCATAAAACACCCTAGGTGCTAGGCTGATACATCTCCACAAGCACAGAGTTGATGTGAGCAATCCCCTGGGAAGGAGGAAGAACAATACCTGTGAGTTGTTCTCAGAGCATTCCATTTCTTTTATTTTTATCAGTCATCCCTGAGTATTCTTACACTGAAAGAAATGCCCCATGGCATAAATAACTCAGATAAATAATTAACTGATTTGTCTGAAATAAATATAAAGCTCTTCAGGCAGTTGCAGCATGCCCTTAAGATATTTGTATGCATTGATAAGATCCCTTCTTGTCCAACTCTTCTCCAGGCTAAACAGGCCCGTGGTGGGCTCATGGTGAAATTGTTATTTTCATTTGTGCTACCTCTTTAAAATGTTTGGTTTGTAGTGATCCTGCTTCCTCTCTGTAAGGACCTCACCATTTGTTGTCTCAAGTTGCAGCATGTCTGGCTTCAGTTAGGCCAGTTAACTAAACCTGAAACTTGGGTGTTAGCAGCAATGTGCAAAACAATTTCCTGAAGTAGCCAAAACCCTGACATTGCTCCTCAGAAGTTTGAAATGGATGAGAGAATATCAGATACCTTCCCCATGAGCGTGCTGGCTGGGGCAAGTGGTACATTTGCTGAGTTATTCCCTTTTCCTCTACCCATTCTGTATTGGGGACCTTCACTGAGTATTCTGCTGTACAGTTTTGGGGAACTGAAGGGTCTGGTTTGAAGGATCTGGTTCCAGTGACACAGTGTACACTTGCAACTGCACAACTTATCCCGTATTTCTGGAATATGCTTCACACCTCTAAAGAAACAAAACAGAGAAGAATGCTTTAATAATAATTTAAAATAAATGTTTTGCCGCTGTTCTTAAACCTCTGAACAATCATCATAAGGCCATTGAGTTCTTCTGTGGTGCTAATAGTATGTGCTTTAGAGATAAACAGCTTATCAAGAAGCATGTGATAGACTGATGTGAACAGATATTTTCCTTTTGAGAAACTACAGTCCTCAGATTTGGACAACATCTTTAAGAAGTATAATGTATCTCTTGTTTCCAGTTCAGAGAAGGAAATTATATCTATTGATTTGAAGAGAAAAGCTTTTTTATAAATTTTAAAAGCAAGGCATTAAAATGAGGATGTGGATTTGCTTTGGATGTATTGGCATTGACAAGTATCCTTCTGCTCTTGAGATCTTATTTCATCCTTGTAGGTCAAAATGATGCTGAAGTAAGGTACAAGTAAGTCAGTTTATGTTACCTCTGCAGCAATAGTAGTCAGGAACAACCTTGCAGAGCAGTACAAAAGGATGAACACTACTGAACAGGCTGTTGTAGCACTTTAGAACATGGGAAATCACAAAGCTACATACAAGCAAGAAGTAGGTACGAATTGATCTTTTTCTATTTTATTTTTGTGACAATCATGGAAATAGAACTGATAATTTATGTCTCTTCATGCACTACCAGATCTATAATTTTCAATGCATGCACATAAAATAGCTAAAATTGCTACTTTCTTACACAAGACCATTTAAAATAAAATTTTAATTACAAGAACACATTCCCAGAGTAACTGACATAACTTACTAAGAGCAATGAAGCATTGTGTAAATTAATCAGTATAAGTCCACATTAACACAATAATATTTACATTACAAAAATACTGCTTTTTCTAAATATTTAGTATGGCTAGAATCCTACCTAATACAAAAGAAAAAGTAAATGTTGAAAGCTATGTCTGGATATATATTTCTACCTTAATTTACAACCATCATCTTCAGTACAATAAATGCAATTCCAGTTTGACAGGTTTGGCACTTCCTTCAGGTTGTACAGAATCAGGTATTGAATAGCTGTTAAATTTATTTCGCATGAAAGACTTTTAGAAATAGATTTGGAAAGAGAGAATTGTAAGTTGTCCTACCAATTTATAAGTAAATAATCTGTTATGCTTGAATTGAAGGTATTATATACTTCCAGCTTTCTGTTAATTTGGGTCTTCAAAGTAATATAAATTAATGTAGACACTGGGATGAAGTTAAGACTGAAAACTCAGCCTGAATTTAAACAGATGATAAAATCCAGTTATTCAGTACTTCTATTTATGGATACCATATTCTGTCTTTTGTGTTATATGAAATTAAATTAACTGTCCCTAATGAAGCAAGAAAAAAAACATTATTAACTTTATCCTAATCTTGAACTTAATTTCTCTTCCACATTTTTCGCTTCTCTATTAAACCAATCCCAACTCAAGAGCTAGTAACTATAATAGAGTTACACATTTCCCATTAGGCTTAGTAATCCAAACTGTAGAAAGCAGTTTTGGGAAGGAACAACCACTTTCTCTATTTCACTGTTGAAGCTGGATGGAACTTCAAAGTCTCTTTGAGGTAGACCCTGGAAGAAAACTGGTTCCCTTAGCAATCCCCATGAGCCTTAGGGATCATGTAGTACTGCTTTGCTTTGACTTTCTGTGTTGCAAATGCAACAAAATCATATTAACATTTTGAAACATTTTTTTTTTTAAATTTAAACAAAAACATACAAGGTTTTTTAAATTTTTTGAAATTTTCAGAGATGCTGATAAATTGTGAACCAAATTAAAAGCAATTTGTGATCACAAATACATTACATTAGAAAGTACTATCCCAGCTGTGTATCAGTCTCAAGTATTTTGAAAATCTACATAAATACTCAGTTATGGACCAAGTACTGTACTTTTGCACTATAATAAAAAAAAAAATAAGTTAATATATCATATTATTGCACTTGGATGGGATGTTAAGGGCACTCTTAAAAAATGATATAAAACAGCATCTGCACTATTACTATTGCTTATTTTCTTGTGCAACAGAATAGTTCTTTGCAGTTCAGCATATTGGCTTGCCAGGACATAAGGCATGACGCTAATTTTACTGCAAAATACAGTCTTTGGCATTAATGCTAGAAGGTGTGGGTCTTCTGGGAGTTTACCTGGTGCAGCCCAGCAGGCAGGTTCTGTGATGGTGGAATACAGAAGTCTGTGGGACAGGATAACCTTACCTCAGTTTCTTTGAAAATGATGAGGAGGTGATTGAAGCGTGGTAAATACACATGTGGGCTTGCAGCAGCCATCCATAAGATGTCACTGTCAGAGCAAATACATTCCAGATTTCTAATGGAAAGCCGGAATGAGAACATTGTACCCAGCATGGGATTTTGCAGTCATGACGAAATCTTGTAATATAACAGGAAATAGGACCAAAGTTGTGTGTGAACATGATAGTGGTGAAGTTTCTGTGAAGATGCTAGTTGAAACACCTTGTTACAATTTCATTGATGGTGCTGCAATGAAGAAACATGAACTATGAAAAATGAAGTAATTTTTAGTAACTCTTTTTGCTTTTGAAAACGATAGGTTGGCCAACAAATAATGCAGGCATGTTGTGATCTATATCCAAAGATAGCATATCTGAACTTCAGTGTTTTATGCAAGTTGGAAAGGAAAGGTTTGACATTGCTATGCAGTGACATTGCATCACTAGATGTGATAGATGCTACCCAGATGACAGCCTGATAGTGAACAATTTTGATTGTAGTATTGTAACCCTAGGACTTTCAGCTGTGGATTTCGACTTTGCTGTTCTGAAGTTCTGAAAAAAAAGTACAATGGGAAAAATTATCTTTGTGAATGAACCATAACAATATTATTTCATTTCTTCTTGTGGAATGTTGGGGGTTGGGTTTCTTTCTTTTGTACATATGGAATTTTTCCTATAAGTTGCTAGGAAACTAATTATTGGGTACTTATGTGTACTTAAGAAAAACAAAAGAGGGGCCAAACTCAGGGGAGAGGGGAGGGGATACCTGGAGATTTGGACAGGCAAAAAGACAGGGGTCAGGGAGCTGCTAGGGCTCTCACTTTGGGTTTCGGAGGAGGACAGGCAACCTGTTGCTTACAGCAAGGAGAAGTCCCTGTCACTGCTGGAGCCCAGTCCTGTACTGCCTCGTCCTTTGTGTGGGTGTGTTTTTGCTCATAAGAGCAACCACTGGACTGGGACCTTATCAACACCTACATCACTAAACAAGGGACATATCCCATCTGCTTGGGTGCTGGGATCTTGGGCTCACCCCTCTCTGCCCTGCTGGGAGCTGGGCTGCTGCTGACCTGCCCCCATTGCTCCTTTGGCACCGCTCTGAGTTTTTGCTGCACTGCAGCCCCGCACCTCCTGCCTGCCGAGATGTCCCAGGGTTCCAGCCACAGCTCTGGAGCTTCTGATACATCTTGCTACCACCCTGAGATTTTTGCTCATTCCTGCCAGACCTGCTTGCTGTTTCTGTAAGTCCGAGGCTGGAACACTGGGATCGGCTGCCCCAGGGAGGTTTGTGAAGCAAAGCCTCTCTTCCATCCCATCCCATCTCAGACGAAGCCACCGTTACCGCGTGCTCCCCAAGCCCGAACCACAGCGCCCCCTGCTGCCGTGGAGGAATCATCACACCTGCCCTGCCCGGCCAGGAGCCACCAGCGCCCCTGCTGGCTGTGCCTGGAACTGCACCAACGGGGAAAGCGCCTGTGGCAGGGAAGGCTGTCACGGGGTTCCTGTTCTGTGTGTTGTTAATGCTGTAATTATTGTTTGTTTGCTTTATTATACAAAGAACTGTTATTCCTATCCCCATCTCTTTGCCTGAGAGCCCCTTAATTTCAAAATTATAATAATTCAGAGGGAAGAGGTTTGCATTTCTAATTCCAAGGGAGGTTCCTCCATTCCCTAGCAGACACTTTTCAAACTTTTGAAATGGTCTTCGAAACCAAGACATGGAAGTAATATGTCAAGCTCATACACTCTTGCCATGCGTTTTCCATCTTAATACATGTGGGAAGTGTGGAAATAGATTAATGACTATATGATAT
Source organism: Parus major (assembly GCF_001522545.3). Classification (NCBI taxonomy): domain Eukaryota; kingdom Metazoa; phylum Chordata; class Aves; order Passeriformes; family Paridae; genus Parus; species Parus major. Next base: position 3,372,813 of record NC_031774.1, on the reverse strand, counting down.
ATATAAATTATGTGTACATAGGGAGTTTTTTTCTCCTCCTTTCAATAGTGCTGTTGTTGATTTCATTGTTTTGTTTTGTGGGAGTGGGTAAAAAAATGTAGTTGGGAAAAAGACCAGATACGTGGCCAAAGAAATCCAAATGATAAGAACTAAGAGGTTCTACACAGAACTAGCTTGAAGGTGATGAAAGACTTGGCTGTCAAAATGGCACTAAGCAGCACTAGAGGGTTAATCTCTAAACCAGTGAGCTGACAACTCAGGAGACCAAATCTTCTTAGAGACAAGACAATAAATTATTCCTAAATATAGGAAGAAATGCCTAAATGGTAGCTTTAAAAAAAAACCTAGTCTAAAAATAATTTTAGACTATGCAGCTAAGTACTATGCCAATGTCTTTTTTCTAATGGTACCTAGCACTGTAACTCTTGAAACTCCTTGTACTGAGAACATGATAGTCAAGAAACAATGGGGACATTTGCAGAATAGGTTTACACAGTGAAAAAAATGAGATTATGGATAGTTTCATCACTGACAGTGATTTTTATTAGTCTATATGATTATTTTCTTCCTTATTTTAAAAATCAGCTGTTAATCAGAAATATATTGCAGCAGTTTGATAGCTGGTACTGCAGAGTTAGAGAATAATCTTTCTTGCTGTTTGCTTCAGATAAAATGTGAAATAAGAAAATTGAGATGTGTAATAGAAGAAAAAAATATCCCAACATAGAAGTTTGCCTACCTGAAAATTTTGTATACGTATGTAAATTGGATGCTGTTATTAAAATTCTGTTTTGCCTCTTCACCTGTTTTTTGACATTAGTATTTTCTTTATAATCTTTTTGCATTACAATATAAGGGTTTTTTAGTAATGTTTAGTTTTTTTAGTTTTTTTTCACTCATTTTTCCACTTCTGTGGTCTAAGGATTCCAGTGTATACCAGGCATAAGAATGAGCAACTCTAGAATTCTTGTTTAGCATTTGACCCAAATATTTAAAAATAAATTGCATTTCTTTGCTAAGGAAAATTAAATTTTACTAAACATATGGACTGTAAAGCTTCTTTATTTGTTTCTTTCTTTCTGTCATGTTAGCTTGATAAAATTAATCTCAAACTGCAAAAGTAACTCCATTCAGGGAGGTGATCAGGATCCAAACATGAATCTAGAAAATTAAGCTATAAGCTTAAAAGTGAGCATGCATTTGCAGTGAGCAGAATTGAATCCCAAACACTTTATATCAGTGAGAAAACACAGTCAGTTCTATGGAAATAAGAAAGTTCTATCTATACCAGGAAAAAATGTCTCTTAAATTACCATAGAAATGAAATATTAAAATATGGAAATGAGTGAGATTTCAAGAGTTTGTGTCTTAGCAACACAAGGTAAAATCTTTATCGATATGTTTTTCAGTTTTTTAATTCATCTACTGCATACTTTAGCATGCTCCAAAATGTGCTTTCTAGACCTTCTCCATAGTGACTGACAGCTTCATGAGAGATAATCATCGTGCTACTTTCTACGGCAAAATTCTCGCTGTTTTCATTAAGATCAAAAAATTTGGAAACAACTTTATTGCAAATATTGAACAAGTTAATTTTGCATTGCAGAACTTTAAATAGTACAGGACTGCTCTTCTTGAGAGGTCGACTCAACAGTTATGTAAACACTGATTTTTTATACTATTTAAATATATTACATAAAATTGATAGCAAAATATATCATTTAGGGTGCTGCTGTAAACATTTAATGCTCTTATTCAGACAACATTTTACACTATGGAATCACTCTGCTTCAAAACCTTTCTTGTAAGTTGATTAGAAACTACTAGAATTTTAGAAATTAGTATTTGTGAGAAAGGATATTTGATATCATATTGCTATTTTGTCCTTTGAAAACCTGCATAACCATACATTCAACAAAATCCTTCACTCTAGACATGAAAAATTAACTTTATGGTTTATTTTAATTACAATTTGAAATTGTGTGTCTACTTCCTGTTTTGAATCAATCTGGTTCCAGCTCCCTTGCATTTTATTTTTATTACATCCTTTATTATAACCATTTCAGGTCCAACCTTCTCTTCTAAGCTTTGCCATCGCCATCACCAGACTGGGTCAGACACAACTTTGTCAAGGCATATTTTGAAAACCTTCAAGGACAGATATTTCACCTCTTTTTGGGTTACATATTCTGATGATATATCACCAGTGCTGTAAAAACTCGTTACTAGTGCTCAGTCCGAACCTCCCATGCCATCCTGTGTAGCTATGGACACTAACCAGATCATTTAGCACTATAAAAAGAGTTTAGTACTGTAATCTTTGCAAGTGATTTCCCAGTAGTTGTAACCTCCTGGAAACTCCTTAGTTTATTTTTCATGTTAAATTAGCCTAATTCTTTCAGCTTCTCACAGTTTATTTATTGTAGTCCCCTGACCTTATTGAGTAGCGTTTATGGACCTTTTCCAATTTTCTAACACCTTTCCTGAATTGAGTGGGTGTGAATTGGGAAAGCTAGACACAAAATTGCAGGTACAGCTACAGTCATGCCAAATAAAGGGGATTAAAAATGCTTTGATCTGCTGGCTACATTTCTCCTAAAGTTTCTTTATTTGTGATGCAAGTGCACAGTTGGCTGGTGTTCAAGGTAGTGCTTCCCATAACATCCTTTCTACTAGAGCTGCTGCACAGCCTGAATGGATGTATGGGGATTTTTCAGGTGCAGGATTTTGCACTCAAGAGTTTCTTTGGAGTAAGTTTCATTTTCTTTCTGGGCAATAGTTAACACTGGCTATAGTTTACTTTTGAGGTGGCTATATTTCTTAAGAAAATAATTGGCATAAGACACAAAACAGGTGAATTAGGTTTTAATTTAAGGTTCTATTTAATCTGACTTTCTGAAAAGCACTGTGGAAGTATAATAATTTATTTAAAGCATGTCTTTCTCATAGCTTGTTCTAGTGACAAAACAACCCAGTCCTCCTGTTCTTATATTTAAAAGTTTTACAGATCTCAAATAATACAGATTTTCACAAGGTTAGATGTATTATGATGAAGCAAAACAAAATCTTATTTCCTTATCTCTTCTGACAAAGACTATCTCATGAAAAAGGATGTATATCACAGAGAATTAATCTCACTGTCAAAACTAAAACCCTAAAATTTAAGTAAAAACTCAATAAGATCAACCTTAAGCTTTTAAATAATGATATTGGTTCTGTTGATTTTCAAGCTAGAAGATTTTAATCTGGTTCTGTTTGATCCTGATCTCTCCATCTTTCATCTGTTTTAGAAAAGATTTATAAAATCTTTTACAGATAATTGCAGATAATTACAGATAAATGTCAGACATAGCATAATATAACTAAATATTTCAAAAGAGAGTATTCATTAGACAGTACTTATGAGGATAGATTTTTATTTCAATGAATTTCAGAGCCAATGTAGCCTGTGCATAGGAAGCCTAAGAATGTATGCACTTCCTACATATCTTAGCCATCAATTCTTAATTGTTCTGTTATCTGCACTCTAAAAAGATCTTCAGACTCTCCTTATTTACCAAAGAACCTCAAAATATGATCTTTCAAGATCCTCATAAGATCATATTTTCCAATTATCAAGTTTAGTCAGTTGATAGTGTGATTTAATATAAGGATATAAATATAAATTTAATAAAATATAATTATATATTTTAATAATCATTTAATTTTTATATTTATTTATAAATATTATTTATAATTAAATATAAATAATATAAATTAAGGATTTAATATAAAAACTATCTTTGTAGAGGTATTTTTTCTTCTCATTGCAGATCTTAATCCCTGCTGTCTTATCTGTAGTTTCATGCATACATATCACCTACTGTTAGAAATAGAGCTTTATAATTATAATATATATAATTTATGATTTTCTAGTTCAGAATTTAATCCCTGCACAGAGTTTCTGAGCACTGCCTTACCCTGGCTTTCTCTTCCCATCATTTTGTGTATTATTAATGTCAGTGAAATGTGCTTGAATTCAGGAATTCTGTAAGTCCTTGCAGAGAATTCTGGACCAGAAATTAAAAGGATGGCCCTAAGTACAAGGCAGTTGACAGCCTCTTTTCCAAGAGCATGATAATCTCTTTCATCTGTAATTTTATTTATGAGCCCCACTTCTTCCCTTCTGCATTTTGTAATTATTATCATTGGAGAGCCAGTAATGGCCCTCATTTGATTTGTGCTGGTAAGAGAAGAAGCATAATGTATACTGCTCTTCTGCTGGAAGAACTACATTTTCTTTTTGCAGATTGCATATGTTTATTAATTACTAAGTTTATAGGATTTTTTTATATACTCTTTTTTTTTTTCTGGCTGACTTTCAGGGTATAGATTTGGTTTTAATCTCTATGAATCTGCTCTGATGTCTACATTAAAGCTTGAAAATTAACAGCAAATATTTTATTCTACCTATTCTTCTGGCTTGCTTTTAGTTTGCCAGAACTTGTTGATGAGCAAGAGTCAGCTGGCTAACTTATTCTGCCATGCAACATCTATAGTGGTGTATCTCAGCAGGAAAAAACTCTTCTCAGCAGCATTTCTAAAATTACAAGAGTTTAGAGGAATGCCTCATCTATTACCTTCAGTGTGCAGGCAGCCAAGGGAAAACAAAAAATGAGTAAGATACACACCACTATAACTTCTGCATCTTTTCTGAAACTAACAAACCTTCTGCAAATGTTGCAAACCAACCTGAAATGTGGTCAGCCATTCTGAAGAGGTAAGTTTATTTCTTTCCCTGATGATACCAATTGGATGTGTCAGCTGTGTGTTATGTAAGAGCAATATCTGTTATACTCTAAAAAAAAGTGCTGGGGAATACCTCACCAGTTTGGATGCTATTTTTATTTTGCCTACCTTTTTACAAGAGACCATGCATGGATGTATTGGTTTATATGGTTGTTTAATACGTTATCATGTTGGAAAAACATTCTTACCCAAAAATAAAAAGCTCGTATCCATCTTGGTTGCTTAACTACACTGATATAGACAAAGAAGTAGAACTTTATTGTACAGACTGGCCTGTAGTGAAGGGTGGCAATAATGTAATTTTTTTAGCACATGGTATATGACAAGCCCGTCAGCCTTTACTGTCAGAGGAAATCTGACAGCACACAAATGGAGCCACAAACTTTGAAGGAATGCTGCGCTAACCTGGGCTAGTTAGGTGATTGAATTAACTTCTGATGAGCAAATAATGTTTGTAACCCTAAATGGAGAAGAGGGAATAGATACGGCTAAATCTGGGCTGGCATATTTGACTGAATCAATTTAGGAGAACAAAAGTCCCCAGATTATTGTGGTAGGAAAAAAAAATTAAAAATTAAACATAAAACATTCTACAGGAATTGAATGGTGCAATCATAAAACTTATTCAGAATGCAGAGGGAATAATGTTAACAAGGAAAGAAATAAAAACCTTTTAAAATCTTCTGTTGTCTGGAATGAGCCACTTGGCATACACTATAGAAAAAGGGGACATTATAACAGCATAGAAATGGTACCACTTCAGGCTTGAATGTGCAATTTAGTATCTTCTTGTAAAAAAATATCTGCAGTAAGGTTGAGACTCCAAGTTTTATAAAATACATAGAAATAAAAAAAGTTGGTGATGTAGCTTAGGGACATGGTGTGAGGACGGGGACAGAGGCGATGTAATACGATGGAGGCGATGTAATACGAATTTACAGCGCTGATATTTAAATGCAGCTGTTACTGCGTGAAGGAGGTGCAATTTTTACCTACAATTTCCACCTCAGTAGGAAGCCTGATATCTTCTGAAGGGAGAGAAGGAAGGCACTAGGAATAACAGCCGAGATAACAGGGCAGGGGCTGACGCTTCTCCTCAGCGGGGTCCACACAGACTTCCCCACCGATTTCTCCGGGCACAATTCCCTTATCCCGGCTCGGCGGGCGGAGGGACAGCCACCGGCTCGGCGCCCGCCCCTCAGCGCCCCGGGCCCGGCGTTCCCGCCCGTCCCCACCCCGCCCGGCGCTGCCGGCGCCATTCCCTCAGCCTCCGCTGCGCGGCAGGCCGGGCCGGGCCGGGCCGCTGCCTTCCCGCCCCCTGCCGCCGCAGCCGGCGGCCTGGCAGCTGCGAGGCTGCACTCCTCCAGGATGGTTCACCATTCGGGCTCCATCCAGTCCTTTCGCCAGCAGAAAGGTCAGTACGAACCCCGCCGTGCCCCCGGCGGGAGGCCCCGCGGAGCCGCTCGCTCTGCGGGCGCACAGGGAGGGGGCAGCCGGGTCTCGCCGCGGTTTCCCCGCGGTTTCCCCGCAGGGTCGCCCCGGGGCTGCCAGGTGCGTTTGTGTGCGCGCTACACCCGAGCCTGTGGGTGCTCGCCTGCGGGATGTAGCCCGGGTCCTGCTCTGGAGGCGCACTGATGCTGTCGGATGCTTTGCTGGGTCTCAGATAATGCGGCTGCAGTGGAGGGGAGGATGCCCGGTGGCGGGCGGTGAGCCGGGCCGAGCCGAGCCGCAGACCTGTCCGTAGTAGCCCCAGCTACTGCGGCCGAAAGACCCCGCTCCGGCCTCGACCCCACGTCCGACCCGCTCCGCTTAAGTTGTAATTCGTGGCGGGCGGTGCTGCTTTGGGTCTCGGCTGTTGAACAGGTGAATCCAAGGATGCCTGTATGCGTGCCACAGACAGATCGTTCAGCCTCTGGAGTTCACTGCAGTTGTTACTAGGTTTGATTTAGGTTTTAGTCTTCGTGTCATCCTGTTATCCAAGTACGAAAGTAGAGGAAGAATATTAGGTGTAATTGTGAGCAAGGCTCTGGTGTTAAAAGTGCAGTTACAACTTAGACTCAATCTGTGTATTGGGTTGTTTTTTTAATCTGCTATTTTAATTGCCAAACAGAAGCTCTTTGGTGGTCAGCAAATATAAAGGTATTTCCAGTTGTGATTACCATCACTATAAAACCTGTATTGTATTCATGTTAGAAAAAAGATGATTCTCTCCGTGAGCTTTATTTATTTTTTTCTTGATCATGGAACCAATATTTTTACTATTTTTTTTCTCTCTAATTCTACTTTGATGGATCAGATAAACCAAGGTTTCTCTCACTTTGTTCTCTTTCAGTCACTGATAAACTTTTTTTTAAAAATTATTCTTACAGTGCAGTATGCCATAAATTATGATAGGAAATGGTATTCTTTATACATAAATCATGAGGTCACTTATTTGATTTTACCTCATTGAACTTCTTCTCTTTGACTGGTTAGTTGAAAATAAATAATTCAAAGCACTTTTTCCATTCTGGTAATCCCATAATAAATTTACTTCCTTGCTGTAGAGGTTTTGCATTTAATGCCAGTCTTGTGTAATGAGTGGTGCTGTCTCAGACTGTAGAAAGTCTGATTTAGTCAGGTCCAAAGGTAATTAATTAGTATAAAAACATATTTTTTCAACTGTCAAGTCTACATTTATAAAAGCATTAGAAGCCTTGAAGCCACAGTGTTAGTCCTTACTTTTTCATAAGACGTTTTCATAATTTTTTTTGCACTACAGCAATGATTAGCATGCTTTAGAATCGTTGTCAAGGCCCTTCAGAGAAAATGCAGCTGTTCTGTAATAATCCTTAAAAAACCTACTCCAAAACTAACTTTCCATGCTCTAGTTCAACTTGAGTCCTTTGACTTGGATTTATGAAACTCTGTGTTTGCACAAGTCATAAAACTTTGTAAAAACAAAGTGAATTTTGCCTGTTACTTTTTGAGAAGATTGTTGTTCTCATCTCCTTATTCCTGAAGAAATCCTGATTAAGATACCTTGCCAGTCATCAGGCTTTGGAAAAGAGAGGATGCTTTTCTGGAGCTGTGTAACCTGTACAGTATTGACTAACATGACTTGCTTTCCCAAACTTCTCAAATGCAGTGTGCTTTGTATCTGAGTTCAGTCTGTTTTTCTCAACCTAAAACTTTTAGGAATGGGGGAGGACAGCGTGAAATCTTGATCAAAAGGCTACAGCAAAACTAAGCAAACAAAAACTGTAATCAAAAATTCATCATCTTGTCATGAGGTATTGAGAAGAAGCTGAGCATCTGGTACTCTGAAGTTCACGGACACTGATCTAAGAAGCAAAAAACATGATGTGTTTTTTTTCTTTTGATTTAGTATTTTATATCAGTCTTTATTAAAAAATTAGTATTTTGCTTACTGTAAGTTCTAACTTGCTGAGATTTTGACTAAATGCATTGTTTGTTTTCCACCTGCTCACAAAATAGTGCCCTAAATTCCCTTTCTTTACAGAATCAGTGGTAATCTTCATGAAATGGCCAAATGCCCATCACAGCTGTGCCTTGTATGCTTCACTTGCATTAAGACCAAGCTTCATTTTTTAGGGGGGCATTGAAAAGGCATTATTTTAATGTGGATTCTCAATCATATAGAAGAAATATGCATCAGCAAATCCCATAGTTCGGGAAAACAAATAGGAAATAATTTTAAACTCCTCAGAAACAGGACCTACCTATTGCCAGGTAACATAATATTCAAACTCATTTGCTAAAGAGGAGTAACTTAAAATGGGAGACAGAATGGGGTAGAGAGCATTTTTTTTCCCCTTATTCTGAGCACTTTGTTCTAGCTGAGAAGTTGTGGTTTCAGTACCAAAGCTGTTTTTACAAGGTTTGAAGGAATAAGAAGACTTAAGTTCTTCACTCCCTTGGGTGTCTGGGAGCCTTCAAGAAGAAGGAGAAAAGAAAGAAAGGAAAAATTATATTGAGGATTTGTTACTGTTTAGAATTTAGGTGTTGTTTTTCTTTAATTTATCGTTCACTCCTTGACAGAGTGAGGAGGTGTTCAGAGTAGGAGGCTGCTGCCATCGTTTTGTCTTGCTCTTTGTTCAAATTGTGTATGCAGAGTGAAACCTTCAGTTTCAAAACCTGCAGCAGAGCTCAACGTAGTGTTATAAAAAGACACAGAAAGGGTTGAAAAAATGGATCTCGTTCCTCTTCACCCCCACAATTCTTGTTCTTCTACTTGTATCCAAAAATAATGTCTATTGAGAAGAGCAGTGTCCTAGAGGTAGACTAAGCTGTGTCTCTGCACAGCAGTGTGTTAGATCTGTTTAACCATCTGTATAGTATTTTCTAGCTATTTTTAACCTTTGCTTTGGCAGAAACTGGTTTTTCTGAAATGATTTTCGTCAGTAATATTCTCAGACAAAAACCATATTAGTAAATATATACCTTTGTACTTTTTACTTTTTCAAAAGGCAACCTATGGCCTCAGAGGAACTATGTCAGAGGAAAGGGGAAGAAATGTTTATTATTTACTAGTTTGTTCCTGACCTTTTGAAAAGAATAATTTTCTTCCTTGGAAATTAATAAATGGTAAAATATATATATATATATCACTATATATATGTATCTATATATATATATATTACTGGATATACTTCTTTAATATACAGGTTCATGTAAAACTAGTAGGTAATTAATAGTTATTTTTAAATGAGAACTAAGAGCATGTTGAGAAGAGCAAAAATAATCTCTACAGTAATTTGTACTTCAGTAATTCCAAGGAAAGATAGCTAGCTAGGAACCATAATCTTTTATGTGTAGGACAAAAAATATACTGCAGCCTTATGTAGATTTTGTGTAATAGGTGCAGGACAGGTGCTAAGCAATTGCTTGTTTTTTAGGGGACTCTACTGAAAACTTATAATCTTCAGAAGGAAAGGCAACCTAATTTGCAAGAGGCTTTTGTAACAGATATTCGGTGTGTGGGTTTGAATAAACCTGTGTTTAAGGTGCAGGTCAAGGCAATTACTATGCTTAAAATTTTAAACATGTAGGACTTTTATCCTGATATACAAACTACAATTTCCTGCATACTTTGCTGGGTGCTTTTATTGACTAGTGATGTTTCTTTAGTACCACTATCAAAGCTTTTTAATGAAGGAGGTCAATGCTGGGAAGAAGAAAAGATGTTTGTGCTTTAAAATTGCGTTGCTTTCATCTTGATGTATGAGATTTAAGAATGTGGACTGCAGATGAAATCCAGTGGCCAACTGGGGGTGCTTCTCATGTTTCTTGTCAACCAGTTTCCTGGTTCAGTGAGGCAGGAAGGAGTTCATCAACTTTGATACACGTTAAGTCTTTGAGAGCACTGATTTAGCCTCTGAAAGGATTTGTCTTGGAATAGCTTGAATTAAAATACAGAAATCAGGGATCTCCGTAGAAGATGTATTTCTAGATGTATTCCAATTCTCTTCTGTGCTAAATATTTTGTTTCATGTTATATATTGCCACTTGAAGTTGTAGTGTGATTTAGAGGGATTGAGGATTTGCTTGACAATCTCTAATAGCTCTGCCTTCACAGGGGAACTTGTTGATTCATTGACTTTTTTTTTTTTGTTAAATCACTTGGAGCTACTTTGAGAACCAGTGTTGCTGTAGAGTAGAGCTTTCTGTTATGGTTGCTTTACTCTGGTTTTAAGATCTTAATGACCTGCATTCTTTATAGAACAACTTGTGAAATTGATTTGCATTTCTTGTGAATTTAAATGAGAATTTGTAAACATCACATTTTATATTGCTCCAGAGTTTTCAGTATTCAGGAACTTGGACTTGTGATAGAATCTTATGGAGACTTCTCCAAGGATGTTTGATGCTTCTGTGGCATGCATGAATGTAGTAAACTTAATAATCCAAGAAGACTGCTGAAATTACTAGAAGATGGAATTCTGTTAAACAAAAATTTGAGAGAATGTGACCCTTTGCCACACAAAAAAAAGACCACTTTTCTGTTCTCCAGAGCAGAAAAGCCAAGTTTTCATGTCAGTGTGAATAAAGCAATTTTTTTGGCCTCAGCTCTAGAGTTCACATTCTGAGGAATACTAACATATACAGAAAATTTCAAATCCATGCTCATCTTGACTCTGAAAGCTGAAAGCAATGCAGCTATTAATACAGTCCCTCAAAACAATACTATATTTAAACAGTGTTACTTAATATCTTTTTTTAGGGCACTGAAAGGCAAGGTTCAGCATTTAGTAAGGTTTTATTTGCTCTTGCTTCTTTTGCCTGATACAACTGCTCAACCTAGGATGCACTCCCATCTTTTCATTCAGACACCTTTTAAGGGCCCATTATATGTCTTTTTATTCCAGATGATACTGTTATGAGTTGTAACTTCAAAAAAATATAGAGCTTTTTGAAAACAATCACAAAATATGACATAGTAAACCTTGTATTATGCAGGTGCATGAGTGCTGTAGGAAAAAAGTTGGTTTTTTTGTTTTTTTTTTCCCAAAGAATGATTATTTTAAATGAGAAAGCTAAGAATATCAGAAAATTTTTGAATATTGCATAACTCTATCTGGCTGCAGATAATGATGCTGTGATTAGATGTCTGGGCATTAACTTCCTACATTCTGTTTTAAGTGTAGCTTGATATAGTAGTATCTGTGGACAAACCTTGTACCTATTCCACAGCTTTTTAAAATTTCCTGAATAAGGACCTGTGAAAATTTTTCATTTTCTTTAGAACCCTCATCAGTTTTATTTCATTTGGTATCACCACAAAAATTGCGAGTTCCTGATCTGCCTTCATATTTTAGTTTATTTATTATGCTTTTTGTAATTTTTGAAATCCGATAACTGAAACAACCCCATCAGTTTATGTTGTTATAATAGCGTTTTGAATATATCAGTTTTTGTTGCAGCAACATCAGCACTAGTCAACATATTTTATGATTAGAGATATTTTAAAGTTCCAACAACTCTGAGAAACTGAAACATTGTCTTGGCTAACAGTACCAAGAGCCTTGCATTACAGTTAATGCAGATGGCTAAGTAATAAGTAGGAAAGCAATGAAAACAAAGTAGCCATCCATATTTGAGACAAAGTGTGACAGCAGAAAGTGGATATGCTAAATTCACAAGTTTGCTGAGCAACATGAAGATTACTTTTTTTCTGCTTTGGCCTGTCTAAGCTGAAGAGAGTGTCTGTGTTGTCTTGAGTCAAACATTGCAATGATATTTGCAAAAAGCATTATACATGTGTTTACCCAGATTAGAAATCTTTACCAACCTTTTTCTGTTGCTATATATTCTATATATATATAATTCTATGTATGTGTATATGTGTATATATATATATATATTCTGTATATGTTCTATATATTCTACAGCCTGTGTTACAGTAGATTATTTATCAGAGAAAGGTATATCCAAAACCAAACTGCAGTGTACAGCAATACAAATCTGAGCTACAATGAATTCAAATTCATCACTGTTTCCTCAGAAAGAGATTCTTAGTCTGCCTCATTTGGATTATTATCTGTCTTGTGAGGGCTTTTAGCCACTGCAGTTACTTAAGGGAGGAATTGTTCATTTGACTGGTGAGGTCACAGTTTAATTCACAGTATATTTGAGTATATTTGGCATTATATATCTGGCAGTGAGGTTTTGAAGAAACTGATACCTTAAGTTTTCCTTTTTGGTCATGTCTAATATTCGTACATCAGGCAAATAGCCACATCTATTATGTAACTGTTTGATCTGCTTAAAGGTAGGATCTTCTGAGTGGGAAAAAAGATACCGTGAAAGCTGAATTAGATTCCATCTGCAACTCAGGCAAAGGAAGTGTAGTTTGAAAAGTATCTGTGGAAATCTCCTTTGAACAACAAATTGCCACTGTTCATATGGTTTTCATTGATTTCTTTAGTAACAACGTAGGACGAAGCCACACATGTTTTGTTCCATCTTGTCTGTTATTCTTTCTGCATTCCTGTGTGGCACCCTAGCACAAGAAGGATGCACAAACAAAGGAATTTAGAGCTCACTCAAATCGGTGTTGAAAAATTTTTAAGTACATCACAGTTACACAAGAGTTGTAGCTAGTCACGCATGCTCCAGATAGCTCCTGTGATGAAGGCAAGCTCTGGAGTTAGAATATATTTGAAATGTCATATTCTGTTCTCCACTTGCCTGGTTCAGTGGAATTACTCTTGCTCAAAAATTTCCTTACTCCTTACTGTTTGTTTAGTAGCTTCATCAGTAGTATGTCTTTATAATCCAGAAGATCTAATGTATGTAATATCTGTATTCTCTTATCTTTCTGGTTCATTAAACTAATGGAGTTAGTGCTTTTAATGAATTCATTTTCCTGAAGCATTAGGGTTTTTTGTTGTTTGTTTGTTTTTTTTTCTTTTTTGTTTTTTTTTAAATTATTTTTTTATTTTGTTTTTTTTTGTGGGAGGAGGAAGTCTGTTTTTAGCTGTGGGCTATTTTATTGTCTGTCCTGGTTTAAAGGACAGATATCTGCCAAGGAAGGTGGGAACCTCCCTTGGAGTGGAAACCCTTCCCTCCAGACTGTTATAACTTTGAAATTACAGGACTTTCAGACAAAGGTATGAGAAAAGGAATAACATTTGTGCATAACAAGACAAAAAACCCCAACAACACTGGCAGCAGCAACAAACAGAAGCAGAAACTCAGTGCCAGCCCTCTCTTGCCTGCAGGCGCTTTCCTTTTGGGTGCAGTTCCGGGCACGGCCCGCAGGGGCGCTGGTGGCTCCGGGCCGGGCAGGGCAGGCGCGGTAATTCCTCCGCGGCAGCAGGGGGCGCTGTGGCGCAGCGCGGCCGCCTCTCTGCACGTGGGTAAGGGTGGATGGAGAGGGCCCTTTCCACTGAGATCGGGTGTTGAGGAAATGTCCCAGTTCAACAACCACTTTTACGAGCAAAGGCTCACCCATGGTAGGAGAAGCAGTAAAGGCAAATTTGCCCTGTGGTAGCAACAACTTGACTGTTCCCTTCTGGTCCCAAGAGTGAGAGAGAGCAAGGAGCTGAGCCCATACCCCTTACCCCCCAGCCAAAATCTCCCAATATCTCTGCACTTCCCAAGAGAAAGCCCCCCAGGTAGGAGTGTATCCAACTGCACCCTTCCCCCTCCTCCTCCTCCTCCCAGCCACATTCTCTGCCTCTTAAGTATCCGTAGTTCCCATCTCTTAGGCAACAAATGGGAGAACACTGAGAGAAAGAAAAGGAAAAAAAAAAAATATATCCTAACCTCCAACACAGTCCTTTAGTTTCCATCTTGGTGTGGTTGTTTTAAAACTGATCAAACAGTGAAAATGTTGGGAGAAGCAGGCAATCCTAAGAGTTTCCAGAATTTTTGAATGAGTTGAAAGATCATAGGGAGGAATTTCTAAAATACAGGCACAAAAAGTTAAAAAATCCAAGATATAGATAGGTGTGTATTTATGAATAGATCTGGAAATGGTCAGTGGGTGGGTGAATAGATAGATAAAACAATACCAGATAGTGACAGCAGACTTAAGCATATTGAGCAGACTTTTCTGTGTAAGCAGCACTCCTTAGTTGGTCATGCTGAAGTAGGACTGTACACCGGGGATTTCCAGATATCACAACAGAACCCTCTTCATCATGTCAGCAGCACCAGCAGCACCAGCTTCAGCACTGAGTTTTGATTCCAAAGTCACTTGCAAAAGGAAATGGGACAAAGTAACTTAGAGCGACAAAGTTAAAATTTTGAAGAAGGTGGTACGTGGGTGTATGTATGCATGCATAGAGTCAAACAGTTCAGTGAGAAAAATTCAGTGCCATCTGAATCCAAAATCTGTATGTCTGAATATTCTGCAGAGGCTGGTTCTTTCATCTGACCTATGCAAGAAAACACAAGACTTATGCATTATTACCATTTTGTCTCACATAAAATAGTTCTGGGTTTGTATTGGCATCATGTGCAAAGTTGAGACATGGCAAGAAGTACTGCTGAATTTTGAGTGGTCTCAGTGAAGAAGACTGAAGACTTACATTCCTCTTGTGCAGCAAACTTGCATTTTGTTAGTACATATAATTAGATATATTTTTCTATATGTTAAAAGCTTGATTTTCATGTATATCAAGCATTCAATAAACATTTGTATATCTCTGAATGTTGATTTTTTACAGAGAAAAAGTTTTTGTATTTTCAAAACTATGTAGGTGAAATTCCACTGAGGAGTGTCACACTTGTGGGATGTAGAATTGGTCACAATAAAATTTTTTAAAAGAGTTTTCAAAGATGAAGATAAGTGCTCTGTCACCTTTTTTTATAAGTTTTTATGTTTTTTTTATAGCACTTGGCTATCTAACAGGAATTGCTAGGAGTCATCTACCTAATGCTGTTTGCAAGGTTTTGGAATTCTTTAAAAAGTTGACCTTAAGTTCCAAACCATTTTTAAAACAAGTCTGTTTATCAGAAAATTAAATAATTTCTTAAAAATATTAATTTAGGCCTGAATAGCTGCCCCTGGTTCCATCTTTTATTGATGTGTTTGTTAGATGGCTATGGCTACACTCAGAGTTAGCCCTGAATTTTGACTGGGGCAAGCTGCAAGCTTCAATACGAGTCATCTGGTCTCCTGAGCACCATTGGTAGATTGTGTGTGTGTGTGTGTCATTGAAGCCACTGCAAATTAAAGGTGAAAAAGCTTTATGGAACCCTGTCAGCAGCTCTCTGCAGTGTATTACAGACTGGAGAGTCCCTGCCTAGGGATACAGGAAATGTCAATGGATGTGGGGTATCAACAGACTGAAGAGTGTCTGAAGACTGTAAACGACTTGTTAGAGGAGGAATGACTTCAGGGAGAGAGAAATCAAGGTGCTTTAGGATCATCAGTTTACTACCACTACAAAAGATTTTTGTAATATGCAAAAGCAAGGATTTTTCAGGTAACATGTTTCTGTTATAAGCAGATGCTGTTCATTCAATAAGCATCAGTGCATGGCTCTTGCTTGTGTTGAAGTGCCTTGTTACACAGAGTTCAGGAGAAAAAGGAGAAGGATTTTCAGAAACATAAATAGTCTAGAGAAATGTATGTGTGAATGAATGAATGATAAAAAGATGTTTAAACATGCTCCTGTTAATAATTCACACTGTCAGGATATGTGGAACTTTGAAGTTCCTGTTTCAGAAATCCAGGATCTAAATAAAATGGAAAAACAGAGTGGAAAAACAGCCTGTCACAAAAAAGGAGTTCTCATTTCTGCTGTCCTTCTTGAAGTGTGATTGGACTCAAAGGTATTTCACAGTGATTGAGTCGATAATTAACTTGAACATACTTGAACTTATATAAACCTTTGCCATAAAGGTTTAGTCAATGTAGTCTGCACAGGAGCCCTATATACCCTCACTGATAACAGCAGGATTACAATGGGTGTGCTGGAGATTCTGATTGGATTTACTTTTATGGATTATGCTTTTATATGCTTTTATTAGCTATGAATAAGAAATAATGTCTCCTGTATCTCATTAGCAAATGTAAATAGTGGATGATGAGGAATTAATAGGATTAGTTTAGCCATGCTCCAAAATAATGGGGAAAACAGGCAATCATGGTGAGAATAGTACTTCCAAGTTTTTACCCTGATCTTTATCTCCTGGACTGTTCTGTTTATCCATGTCTGAGGCATGAAACAAACACCTTTTAGGATATTACTTTGAATTAAATAGAATGTATTGGTAGGGAATAATCAAAACTTCCTATTCTTTTGTGGTGTCGGAAAGGAGCATCTACAACTTTTTATTACTTTATATTGCAGGAAATCTCAAACCTGAAGTTGATTTGTATTTGAGCTGAGGCTTAAAAAAATTCTTTGAAATATGCATTCATAAATGCTTGTACTTTAATGGAAGGGTTTTCTTTAGAGGAAAATGATTTTTCATGTCATAGTGACAATGATCTGTTTGTCCGTCTGACTGGGCTATTTTCCATCTTGTTTGCTACTTGTAGTTCTCTGTTCAATTTTGGCATGTTGGTTCAGGAGTGTTATCTTAGGGGCCATCATCTAGTTCATGTATCATCTATTAGATATCATTAATTTCATACCTACGGCCATCATTGGTATTTGCTGTCAATCTTTTCTGCCTAAGCAGAAGGAATCCAAATTTCTTGCAGCCTGGAGTGGAAAGTAGGCAAAGCAAGTAATGGATTAAACTGGTTATTCAGCATTTTTTCCCTTTAACAAGGGAAAAAAATAGAGAAGTGCTTTCAAAACAACCATCCCTTTAATTTTGAAAAGCATTTATAGCATTGCTAAACTCTGTCTGAGGCTTTCCTTTTCAACTTCCCAATATTTTGTGTAGACATCTATGCTATTAGGAGCAGCATGTGACAGGTATCTGTTATTTTCTTAAGGCCCTTTCGTGGGCTTCTGAAGGGGCAGGGAGGGAATAAGGGGCTAAAAAGAAAGTAATTTTTTTGTAAATTTGAATATGTGAATATGTTGAATATGTGAAGCTGTTTCTTCTACTGCACTCATCTGGCCATCCTTTGTGTGACACTGGGGCCTTAAAATAGCCCATTTCTACATGGTTATGAGATCTTTAGTTCATTTCCAGCATGCTTGTCAAGCTGCCAAAAATCCATTTATATTTTATATATCTAGTGTATGTGTCCGTACTTCAGAAAAAGGAAGCAGTTATCAGCGCAAAGATGCTAGCCTCAAATCACCACTCTTACAATAATTATGTGAGCATTTATATGCAAAAAGAAATTATGACAGCTGAATTAAAATCAGAAGCTTTGTCCAGAACATTTCATAGATTTCATCAATGAATATAATCTATATTCATCAATGAATAGCCTCAAAGTGTATACTTTCATGAAAAATACATTTAGTTAGACTTTTTGTTTACTTTAGCCTCTTATCTTCATTAGGGTAATTTCCTCTTTTTTTTTTTTTTTTTTTTTTTTTTTTTTCTCTCTCCATTTGAAATAAACTGTTTTCTAGAGGTGAAAGCTGGAGGGGAGAGGGGCAACACCATTTTGTTGCTACTATTGTCACTATTTTTTTACTGATTGTTAGGTGATTATTTAATATAGTTTCCACTAGAAATTGTGTAATAATGTGGTTTTGGCTATATGGTGTCTTTCCTATGTTGTTTTGCTTTTGTCAGGAAAACTAATCCATGATGTCAGAGGTCTATGTGCAAAAAGGAGACAGAAGAATTTATTTGAATAATGGGAGAGGCTGTGGGACGTTACTTGCAGGGTCTCTCAAATTGTTAGAGGATGCAGCCTCCTTTTTATCCTAATTTCCCGGCCTCATTTCCCTCTCTATTTACCCATTGGCTGAGGTACTTGAGAGGTACAGGCTTCCCAAATCACTTAATACAGACCCCCTTCTAATGTGCATCCCCCCCTTCTTTTTCTTTGTATCTCTGTTCTTTTTCCATAAGTCCAGGAATTTAGCGTGGCCTTGGGTGAGTAACAGTCTGTGTTGATTAGTTGAATTCCTGAGGAATTTATATTTCCCCCCATTGCTTCTTTCACCTATCAATGTCTGGCTTTATCTATCAGCAGGTCCACAGTTTTTGTGTAAAAACACCTCCCTCTTACTCCTTTCACTTTTCATTTAATTTTTTAATTTTTTTTGGTCACGACCTATCTTCTATGGAAATAAGGTTTTCCTCACTGATTTGGTTGAAATGTCATTCTGTAGTTCGCTAAGTCACTACAAAACGCTTCTTCCTAAAACTGGAATATAAATATTGGATGACAATACATTTTATGCTGCACAGTAATTGCTGAATATTGTGGTTTGACATTGGCCAAATGGCAGGTACCCATGAAAGTCATTTGCTTACTTTCTTCTGCTATGGCTGAGTAGAGGAGAGGGGAGTAAAAATTAATGAAGGGCTCATGAGTTGAGATAAGGATTGGGAGAAAACACTCTAAGGTCAAAACAGATTCAAATTTAAAGATACAAGGTAAGTTTATTATTAACAGAGTCAGAATGGGATAATAAGAATTAAAATAAGCCTCTAAAACACCTTTTTTCCTCTAGCCCCTCTTTCATTCCTACTGACAGCACAGGCAGACAGGGCATGGGGGGGTCTTGGTCAGTTCGTCACTCAAGATCTTCTGTTCACTCAGAGAGAGGAGTCTTCTCTCTGCTGTGCTGCGGGGTCACTCCCACAGGCAAACAGTCTTTCCAAAACTGTTGTGGTGTGTGTCTCTTGTCCATGGGGTATTGTCTTTTCAGGCTAGGCTTCTCTAGTTTGGAAGCAAGGGCCTTTTCTCTCTATCTCTGGAATCAGGGGCTTTCTCTCTGTTTGGGTGTCTCAATAGACTACAGCTTTCTCTGGCATCCACCTGCTCCAGTGTGAGCACTTCTCTCATGGGCTTAGGATATTCTTGATGAAATCTATGAAATGTTCTGGACAAAGCAGCTTATTTGAATTCAGCTGTCATTATTTCTTTCTGCATATTAATGCTCACATAATTATTGTAAGTGGATTTCTGTATCTCCCGTGGACTTCATGCATTACAGCAGGACAGTTTGTTTCACCATAGTCTTCACTATGGCTTGCAGAAGAATTTCGGCTGCGACGCTTGGAGCACCTTTTCCTCCTCTTTCTTTTCCACTGACCTTGGTGCTACCATTTTGTTTTTCTCTCTCATGTCCTCCTCTGACTAGAAGAAAACTTGTTGCTCCTAAATACCGTTGCCAACAAGTTCCACTAACTCAAAGATTCTTGGATCCTGTGGCGCCAAGAGGCAGATTTCATCCAGGTTCCACATCGGGGAGTCACCTGCCCGTTTTTGCTGTCAGCCATGCGGGCCTGCCTCCACCTCATGGGCTCTGGTAGTTGCTTCTTTTCCTAATGCAGGAAAAAAAGTACTCTTCACAATAGGAAATAACACTCATAAAGGCCATATTCTACAAAATACAAAATGTGAAATTATTCTACAAAATATTATTGTTTTGTGATCCTTTTCTCTTCTTATTTTTCTCCCAGTTTAATGCAAATTTGCTTTGTCAGTTTTTTATAAAATTGTGTTGGAGGTTAGGATTTGCATCAATTTCAGTTCATGCAAAAGGAGTTCATGAGGATGGCATTAGGGAATATGTGACAATTTCTTAAGGACATAGCTGCTTCACTGTCTCACAATTGTATGTTCTGAGTGAATATATGAAGCAAAGCACAAATAGTGCTTTTTTAAATACTAGAAGTCATGCAGAAATTCCATAATGGTGGGAAACTAATTTTTCTACATAAAGCGCAATTTCTTTGTCTTGGTGAGCAGGTGGTTTTTGCACGTGGTTGCCATCTTGCTCTGTTGTTTCTTTGAGAGTAGTTGGAGTATTGCATGCTTCTGTAACTGCAGAGGTCAGACACCTTTTTCTATGGCCAAGTTTTCTGAAATGGGCATTCACGCTTCCAATAAAAAAGTGTAGGAAAACCACACTTCTCAATAAATTACTTAGGTAAACATAAGGTTCTAGAGAAACAGCTCAGAGCTTGCATTCCTTCAGTTCTATAAAACCTTTACATTTTCATGCTTAATCTTTAAAATAAATCTGCATATATACTATTAAACTTAAGAATTAGATACCTAAGCAGTAAAATATCCCTTACAAACACAATGTAATAGTGTTTAGTGTATATACTATAGTATATAGTGTGTATAGTGTATAGTATATATACTATATACATGTGTAATGTATATATATGTACACACTATATACTGTAAATACTACATATATATATACTATATACCATCAGTATAAAGAGACCATCTGCTTTATCAGCTTTCAGTATTAATCTTACAGATATAGGAAGTTAAGTTTTGCAGTTTGAGAGGTGGATCTTCCAATATAAGCCACCATGGATAGGCTGGATGACTAGCAAAGGTAAGTTTCTTTCAGGAGGCTCTTTAAAAGTGGCTATAGCTGTCTACATTCCTTTCCACCTTTTATTTCCTTATTTCTTTTCTCTGCTATTTTGCAGAATTTTCAGATTCATATTTGACCATTTTTGATTTCTTATTGTCCCTTCTGTTCCCATATTTTGAAGCTTCATCATGAATGAACTAAAAACCTTCGTCTTCATACTGCTGTAGTTGTTCTATTAGCTTAACTCTTACTCTGCAGAAAGCTTCCAAGACTTTATGAGAAATTAGGTCAGAATGTGTCTCTGGAGGCATCTAAACTAAAACTGCTCCAAACAGCCCAACTTTGAAACTAGGTCAGATTGCTCAGGGCCTTATCCAGTCAGATTTTGAAAATCTGTTCCATAGTCCTCTCCATCCATGCGTTTCAGCACTCTGATTGAGATAAATTGTTCCCTTATGACCAGTTGAAAAATTCTACGTTGGGTCTTCTGAATTTTCTCAGTTGTCTTTTTCTTGGGCATCCATGTTGCTCTCCCTTCTCTGTGTAATTCCCTTTTTAAGGTAGTGGTGTTATCTTTAGAGCGGCCTGGATGTGAAAATAAGTTGTTTCTTAGACTGCTCTGGTAAAATGCTGCTTCACCAGCTGCTCTTCCTGTTCCATGGCCTCTAGCTTCTTAACCATCTTTGTAACCCTCCACTGGACTGCCTTCGGTATATTGAGGTGTCCTGTACAGAGGTGATACTGAAATGAGCTGGAAAATAAACTTTCTAGCACAATTTGAAGCATTATAAAGCAGGCATTCTTTCTCAATGCTGGACATGTTAGAAGGCTATTTCCTTCAATCTAATGTGTGTGACAAGACTTTATGACAAGGTATTAATCATAATCATACATAATCATTATTATGTACCTCCTAATACATAAACATTAGCTAATACATAAACATTACTTTCCTAGAACTGATTTGCATGCATCTGTCTCCAGCTGGAAGTTTTTATATGGCCCTGGAAGGTCCTTTAAAGGGGTCTCTGCTTGTCATATTCTCTGAATGCGTTGATATTACAGGCAACCTTTCCTTGAACTTGTTCTTTGGGCATGTACTGTTGCTTCTTACATAACTTGACAAAAAGCCCACTGTAGTTCTCTTTATCTATTTCTCCACTGGTTGCAGCTATATTTATCGTCCCGTGTGCATACCTTTGCATCCTTTTATTTTTTATTTTTTTTTGTTAGTTAGTCTTGAAGCTCTGTTCAGCAACTTCAGGGGAAACAAAAATTTATATTCTCTATGTTACTTACCAGGAGCATCCCCAAAGCTGAATGCTGTTGAGATGTTGATGTTGAGATGTGGCTGCAGGAGAGCCAACTAGAGAGGAATGATTTCTTCCCTTGACCACGTAGCTTACACTTGTCAAAGTAGCTCAAGAAGGAATCACCCTTTGTTCCTGCAAGGACTCCACTGCTGACACCACTGGCAGTCAAACCTGTTGAGAAGTGCAGTGCCAGTTATTATAGCAAATAACCAGTGCCATGAATTCTAAATTAAATTGTTTTGTTGGTTTCACCACCAAGGCAAGGAGGAAGCCATTCAAAAGAAGTATGCATGGCTTTGTCAGTGGGTGTGAACGATGAATGGGTTTGACTGCTGGAATGGTTAATGTTTGTACTGGGAAGCAAAAGCTTGTAAAGTATTTGAATAGGTAACAGGTCATCTATGAAACTTTGATTTCAAGGCTCCAAATACTGAATGCCTGCTAATTTGGAATTCTCACTGTAATTGGAAGATCTTATAGGAATAGATGACTCAAAGAAGGGCAGATCACCAACTGTAGATGTGCTGTGCTATTTTAATTTACTTTTAACCCAATATACTGGGTTACAATACAATTGGGCCTAAAGAGCTGCCATCAATAAAATAACTATAATCAAGTCATGTCTCCTGTCAGTAGCAAAACAGAGAATAAATCCTTACCCTTCCTAAAGCAACCTTGCAAAAGTTTGGTTTTGTTTTTTTTTTTTTGACAAGGGTGAAAAAGACACTAATGGAAGACTTTTCCATCAGTGTGACAATTTATCACTCAGGAATAAGACTCTAGTTGTGATTTCAGTACTTAAGGAAACCGAGTTCTTAGGGTAGTGGGCCACCTTCCTGGAGTGAAATGTAGAAACGTGTGGAGTTTACTAGGTGACACAATGATAGAGCTTTGGAAAAAAGTTGAAGGCAAGTGAATGCACTAAAAAGGGGTAGTTACACTGAATAAAAGCACTTGATGAGCCCCAAGAGGTGTGAGATTATGTGTCTAAAGCATATGTTTTAGATGGAAGGGAAAACTGCATTACTAAAGCTTTCCATAAGAAATCTGTCTTGTGGGCTTTTTTTCTTTTCCCCCAAATCTTTTTACTTGCCATGTTTGTTTTGTTGGGGTTTTCTTGTTTGTTTTTTTAAGTTTATCTTTTAAAATTAATTAAAAGCTGTAAGCACTAGTAAACCATTCTATCAGTGTCTATGAATAGTTCCCAGGATTCAAATAACTTAAGAGAATATTAATGACTAAACCAGAAATTTTACTTATCCTTTTATTAATTATGTTTGAAAGACAAGGGAAACTGTACACAAACTGTTTTTAATGATTAATGTTAGCACTGATTCTATTGAACAGGCATTGTTTTACTGGAACTTTACAAGAATTTTATTTTTGTATGTCTTTTTCAGTCAGATCAGGATTTCACTTGCTCAAATTTTTTTAATAAATCCAACACTTAATGTATAGAATGACTTTCCAAATTACATGTATAACATCCATTGTTATGACAGTGAACCAGTGAAGGCAGAGCATATCTTATATCTGCTTTGAAGTTCTATTTATTAAACATTAAAAAATAAATCTCCTTACATGCATTCAGTGATCATTGTGTCCACTGGTCCTGATTGCAGATCTCCAAGAAAATTTCAGTTCTTTAAATGTGAGCTTTTTTTTCACTGCTTCTTCCAATCTTGTTTGATCCACCTAAAAGATGGGGAAGTGCAAATGGTTTTCATCCAGCCATTTTTTTTCCTAGCAAAATGGGAAGCTTTTAAGAAGTTAAAATTTTTAGAGTAGCAGCACACTGAAGTCTTCTTTTATCTGATGTTTTTACTTCAGAAGTTAACTTGGAAAATAGAAGCAAATATTTTTTTTAATTAAATAAAATAATTTTCAGACGAAAATGGGTGATTTCAATCATTCATATGTATCAGAAGAAGCTGACTTTATATCAATGGAAGGAAATATGCAATTTTTTTTTTCAGGCTAGTTGATATATACAACGTATGTATATATGTTGAAAATCCAGGATTGCAGAGAATGTTGAAAAAAGGATTGCAGAGAAAGAAGCAGTAGGACATGATTTTTTTTTTACTTATGCTAATTTGATGTTTATGACAGTTGTTTACATATCTATGAACAGTGTGTTATATCCTGTGGAAGAACAAGAAGTTCTCTTATGAACCCCAAATGCTAAGTAAATTTTGAATGAAATAATACATACATATATATATATATATATATATATAAAGGTCTTGTGAAAGTATTTCTAAAAAAAGATAATTATAGAGGTGTTCAGCCCCTTTATCTTCAACCAAGATAATTTTTTTTTTTTATGGCTGATGGCAGCAAGAACAATTACTATTTAGTCTAGCTGGAAACCTACACAATATAAATCCAGAGGAGCACTACAGAGTTTTGTCATAGCACCACAAAAAATTCTGGACCTGTTTTTGTAGTCTTAATAAGTTGTTATAGAAAGGCAGATTTTAGCTGTCATTTTGATGTAATGGTTTGCCGATATGATGGAATGAAGAAAAGAGTGGACAATGACAAATGGTTTGGAATTCTGTCAGCAACTGGTCTCATTGTCTTCTTCAGCCTGAACCCTATTATAGATTTGAGAGGATGTCAGCTGCAATGGCTGGAAGTGTGTAGAAATTAAATAAAGTTCTTTAGTGGACATTGTGGTTACAGACCAGTCTTCAGAAGACAACTCAAAATCCAACACACATTTGACTAGCAAATCTCAAGGATTGATACATCCTTGTTTATGAAGTCCTGATATGGCTGATCCATCTACTGTGGTTGATTCACTAATATTATATTAATGTTATATTTCTTGGTTAGTTGTTAGTCTGCTATTTAAGCAACTTTTTCCTGGGTCAGTATCATTCTTGTACCAATTACACACAATTGTAATTGAAACAAGCACACAATTACTGTTGTGAATTGTGAATTGTGCTTCAGAAAAATTTGAAAAAAATAAATTGGTATTAAGTCTTGTAAATTTTTTTCATTTTCTTTAGTGCCAGCTATTCTTAATATTAAGTTCACTTTTGTTTTACATCCTTAAAAAATTTACTTTCCCCCCCATTTTATGGATTAACATATATAGACATGATTTTCAAATCCTTAAGTGGAAGTAGTAATTTTTAAAAGGTCAATAATCACTTCCAGAAGAACTTTTCATGGATTTAACATAGACTCTGATTTCGTGTTGGATACGCTTCCTCTGTACTTAATTCCACAGTATTTATTATAATGTTAATAATTTTATGGACAGTGTTCTAAGAGTGTAAGTGAGGCACATTTTGCAGAGCTAGAGAAAGTATCTTTTAACTGCTACCATAACTAGAAAAGTCAGATAAGCTTCTTAGCATGTAAGAACTATCTGAAAATCTGAAGTGAAAGCTGCAAATTTTAAATGTAAATTAAGAAATGTATGTGATTTTAATAACATCTGTTAAACATGATGCCCTGTCTTTTCTTTTGCATGATCAAATTGATTTAACTGAATTTTAATTAATCAGGGTCATCTTGGTATTTCATAACTCGTATTAAGGTGTTTTAATAAGTTCATAGGTTCAGTAGGATGCTTCATTTGAAAAAAATAAATCAGTCTGTATGCATTTATGATGGGGGGGGTGTTCAATGAGTAGCATTATCAGGAAAGACCTTTTGTCACTCCTAATTTCTTGTGTGTGTATGTATGTATTAAGACATGTATCCTGCAGGATGCATTGTTCTGCAACCTCTCATGAATCTGTTGCAAATTAAATCTTTTTCCATCAAAGGTCAGATATGGTTGGAAAGATGTTCTGTGTTTTTATGAAAGGAGATGCATTCTAAAAAGTGACAAAATAATGGTTGAAATGCATTTGCATCTAGTTTTCAAACACAGAGATAAGAATGATGTTCTATATGAGCCATTCAGTAATTTCATTAAGTTACAGAGCATTAATAAAGTACATTATGCATGCACAGAAAAAATACCTTCCAGTAATATTGAAATCTTAATCAGGTGCAAAGATGAGCACAGACGAGTTACACAGTTCTGTACATTTTGCTTAATTGTGTTTGTTGAAAGGATATAATTTTCTAATAATAAGCTTTGAAAGAGCATGGGTAACTTTTTTTCCAGATATTTAACCTTTTTTAAGTTTTTAAGTACTTTAGTAATAATCTCAGTTTTCCCCCTGTAATTTAGGAAAACTAAAAAATTACAGATTTTTAAAATAGCTCTGTACACCTCCACAGCACTGAGCTGCCTACATAGGCCTAATGTTCAAGTAGCTGAGTTTGGTCCAAAGGTTGCTGAAGGAGGTGAAAATAAAGCTGTCTTTTTAACAGGCTTTCCATTATATCCTGCTCCTTTCTCCAAGCAGCCTTTGTCACATGCTGACTCTTCATCAGTCACTTAAAGCCACCATGAAACTGCACTGCAGTTTGAACAAGAAAAAATGTTCAGTTCTCCAGGATTGCTTTAACTTGCAGACAAGTTCTCGGGTGAACAAGAGTGCACAGCCATGAGCTGCCAACACATGACAAATGTGGTTTTTGTATATGGCTGTGAGCAACAAAATCACATCTCAGTTTGTTTTAGTGTGAGCAAATAAATGTGTGAGAACTAAAACTGAACTTCAGTTTCACAGGGCAAACTGGCAGCTGGGGTTAAGGGGAATTATCTCTTCTTCTAGGTATCCCAACTCATCAATTCTTCTGGGTATCACATCAAAATACTGTGTGCCTCTTTGTTAGCCTCTCTCTGTAACCTCAGATGAGAAGTTACCCAGATCTGTGTCTCACCCAAATGCATTTAGGAGAGAAATGTATATAGCTCTGCTTCTAGATAGTGTTAGTTTGCTTTGATTTTGTTACCAGTTGAGTTTATGCAACAAATGTATCAATTTTAAAGCTTCCTTTTTAAAAAGGTTGGGCGTTACACTGGAGTTTCACAGGGAAAAGTAGACCTGTTAAATAAACAAATTTAAAAATTGTGGTCTTAGGCTTCTGAGCTTGCTTCATCATGTGAAGATTATAATAGTCTAAGTTTTTATCTTGGTCCAGATGGAGCTAGAGTCTGTCTGATGGAACATAAACACAGTGCGTTTTGCAGTATTTGAAGGAATTTCTGTTCCTTGTTTTGTTCAGAGCAATTCCCACGCAACGAAAGTAGTGTTGCCCATACTGAATAGACAATGCCAACATCTCTGGTTGAGAAAAACTGAAGTTTTGTATGGCTGAAGCTCCTTAGGATAGCTTGTTTGTTCAGTAAACATTTTTAACCTTCTTCTGCTGTGCTGTGTTTTTTCGGTAATGTGAAAAAAATATAAACTTCTTAATTAACAGCATTATTAAATAGGAGAAGTAAAATATTTTAATGAGATACTTGATTGGCATAGCCATTTGTAATGCCAGAGTTTATGGTCCCTTTCGTGCTTCAGATGCTTGAAACCTTATAGGCAGTGTTTTTAAAGTGGTAGTAAAATACATGCACTTTTTCTGCATAAGTTTTTCAAGATTTAAAAATATAACCTAAGCATTTGAAATAACCCTGAGACAGGGAAAAAAAAATATCACCATGGCAGTTGAAAAACAAACTATGTATAAAGAGTTCTTAGAAAAGAAATGTTGCATTCAATTCCCTCAAGACTAAACTTTGTTATTTATCTACAGTGTAGGTGCTGCATACCTAGTAGTAGTTTCAGCTACCTAGCAACACATAAACTGCAATCTGATGGTGGTAATTATATGGAATCTGTACTAATTCTGCCTGTTGAGTGAGTGTAGCAACTCAGTTTGGTGTATATTTTAATTTTTTTTATCCAGAAAAAATGACTATTGATAGAAATAGCTTCAGTTACTGAAGTAAAATTGTTACTTTTATAATAGAATGAATGGTATTTTTGATGACACAGTCTCAAAAGATAGATGATTCAGAATCAGAGGATCAAAAATGTTTTGAAATTAAATTTCTAAATACTTAAGAAATCATTAAAATACACATTTTTTTTTATCTTATTTATTAGATACAGGCAGGAAATATGCTAGAAGCAGGAAGGAAAGGACCTAGACATGGAAGAAAAATATGACACTTAAGTCAAATACATACAATCTCTGGTTCTTTCTTGGTCATATCTTATAGTAGAAACAAGACTTTAAAATAAATTTTATTTCTTAACCAATAACAGATAAATTCAATTTTGGGCCTGCCCTTGGGAGTTTAAATGTCCTTAACATGATAGTTCACCCATATGCTAAAGACAGTGATTTTGTGCCTGCAAAAGACAGCTGCTATCCAAAAACTTTTAAAACCTTGTAAAATGAGCCATTGGAACCTTCAAATATTTTCTGACTTAATGAAGTAAAACATTACATTTATATTTGAAAGTATTAATAAAAATTGGAATTCTTTGATGTTGTCCTGCTGGTTGTGCAGTAAGGTTTAAATGTTTGACAAATCAGATGGTGCAAATCATGTCATGCAGAAAGGCTGCTAGTTCACAGAAGAGTGTTGTTGTGTAGGGCACTCTTTGGTTCTTGTTTAATTGTTTTGTGGTAGGATGATGATCACAGCTCCCCGCATAGAGTGAATTTTGAAATGAGAGATGCTGTGATAATGCTGTATGCTTGATGTGAGAGGGTGAAAACGTGTCTTGAAAACGTGTCTTGAAAACGTGGGCAAGCTTCCATATTTCTCCACTGCTTCATAGTATTTTAAAGTGTGTGGAAAAGCCATGCTATGAAAAGCCATTTTCCACAAAGGAGGTAGAGGAGTCCTGGAACTTTATTTGAATAAAGGGAGAGAGTCCACTGGAGCATACCCCGTGGGTTTTTTCTCCAGGTTTTGGAGGACTCAGGCTCCTTTTATCCTAAACTCCTGACTACAGGTTACCCTTTTCCTTTCCCTGTTGGCTGAGGAGTACTAGGAAGGTACAGACCTCACATACCACCTATTACATATTCCCCCTTGAATATGTATTGTCATTTTCCCCTTGAGTCTGGAAGTTCAGGCTGTCTGGGTTCTGTGGATCCAATAGAAATTCAGTCTCTCTGGGCTCTGCAATAGACTTGTGTAGACCCATTTTTCCTACTACTCTAAAGTGCTGAAGTTCAGACTGTCTGGGTTCTGTAACAAACTTGCCTGGCTTGATGTTCGTAGAGACATTAAGACCCATTTCTCCTGAAGATCCCCAGAGTCATTCTTCCAGAACCTGATTCATTCTTTCAGACCAAGTTCCTGAAGACATTAGGACCCATTTCTCCTGTCAATAGTGAGGACTCCCACACCCATGGAGTCACTTGTGGAGACATTAACACCCATTTTTCCTATGCAGAAGTCACTGATGTAGTGCTGTAGCTTTCCCTTCCTTCTTGGAGAGTATAATCAGACAATGATCTTCACATGGGCCTCAGGTTAATTATCATACTTCTGCATCTCATGGCATGTTTGAAAGGATAACAGAAAAACTGTGAAGTTTATAACTGAGGAAAAGTGGAAAGTTCCTGCTTCCAGTGAGATCCAGTGGGGTGTCTTATTAAAATGTTGAGACCTTATCAGGGTGTCTAAGCTGTATCACAGCTTGTATTCTCTGTGACATGCAGAGCAAATTCACCACAGTGTCTTCTGCAGAGCTCAGGAGCCTGTGGCTGGTGCTTTGATCTTCTGGGAAAAAATCCAGGTTATATTGCCCAGATGTCATAAATAGCTTTCAAAAAGGGGTAGTGTCAATATGGGTTTGTTTGGTTTGGTTTGTTTTTTTCCCAATAAAGTACCAGGGGTTTTCTGAGTGGTTTAAGAGGACCTCTTTGAAACAAGTTTAAAAGATGGCTGAGATTTATCCCAGGTGCAAAACACTAGGAGAAAATGTGTATGTGGTGTAAGAGACACATGAGGCAAATGGAGGTTGCAGTCATTCAAATAAATGTATTTCTTTTAAATTTCTCATTCTAATCTAGATGTCGTTTAATTAAATGTTGGAGTACTATATCCTGTAACCAGATAACATTAATAGGAATTATTTGTACTACCTTATTACACATCTTAATAGTATAATATTTTATCCAATTTATTGTGAAAACAATGTACCAGCAAAGTAGGAAGTGTCAATAATTTAGTTCAGAGTATTGTCTAACACTGTGAAACAAATGTATCTTACTTTACTCAGAAGTGTGCTTAACATACAAAGTATTCCTTCCCAGATGTCAGGCAGCAGTCTGTGACTGCATTAAACTAAAATACATAAAGGAATGATATACAGTGACAAATACTGTCATTTGTATAAGTATTAAGGAATCAAAACAAGTGCTTCTCTCCAAGTTACAGGAAAATGTGAGAAGATAATGAGTTACATAAAAGTTGCTATAATTCAGAGTAAAGGAAAAGTCTCCTCAAGGGTGATGTTAACATCTGCTAGAGTAAAAGCAAGCTTAAAGACAATCCAGCAGAGTACCAAATCCCATCCTCAGTTGTCTTTCTCAACAGCATGGGCTCTGACCTTTTTTCCAAATAGGAAAACTTGAAAAATGCAAGTATGCATAGTTGATTTTAAAACTGAAAATATGTTTTTCTTTCAGGGAAAAATAGAGACCTTAAAGAATAAATGGGATAAAAGGACCTATGCAGTCTTGCACCTCACATACAGGCATTTCTCCTTGCTGAATATTCCTTTCGGAATATTTGTCCTCCTCCTCTCACCTCAGCAATAGTAAACTAAAAATAATACTACTGGAACACACTGAACCTGGGAACACATTAATAAGAAATGTTTGCTTGAACAACTCTGTGTTGCTTTCACATGTTTTCTTGTAATGTCTCTGCAGTGGATAAGATGGCCTCAGCAGAGGGTCAAGACACAAGGGTAGGAATAAAGGCTTTTGAAAGGGATTCAACTGATTTGCAGCATCTTCAGTTTGGAAAAGCACACTTAAGAATTAAGATATTTGATCTTGGTGGAAGGTGGATTAAGCTTGACATTACCTGTAATCATGCATTTCTAAAATCGCTGATTTAGCTTTTAATGCAATTAAAAAGCAGGAGTAATAGCAATCATGGGGACATGAAGAGAAGAAAAAACCCATCATTTCTCTCGGTTTTGTTTATTTTTGTTTTTTTCAAATGGGAACCATGTTGCTAAGCGTATGCTCTAGGCACCTTTAACAGAAATTACTTCTTAATATTTTATAAAGGACGTTATAGATTGCCTTCCTGCTGCATGGTATTTGATGTGCTGGTTTTTCAATAATTGATTTTTGGTGAAGAGGATAAAAATCAGTCACGGAAGTGATTCTCTGTGAGAAGCTGCTAGCAACTTCCTCAGTACCTGGCCGGACCAGCCCCTGGCTGGCTCTTAGAACCAATTAGAAACGCTGGAAACGCCTCTCTGAGAACATATTTAAGAACAAAAACCACCGTGAGATGCTCTCTTGCTCCCTGCTCTCTACAGAGAAATGGGGGGGCTGGCTGGGCCCCCCTTCCCAGCGGGGGCCACTGGACCCTGTCCCAGCGTGGCTACCAAGCCGTGCTGCCGGAGGCCATCCCAGCATCACCCTGCAGCCAGGCTGGTGCCACGTGGCCGCGGCTGTTTCAGCATGGATCTCAGTGGACTTTATTTGCTTAGCTGCTTTTAACCAGCCATGCTGTGGACAGAAAGGCAAAAGGGGTGGCAGCAGCTTTTCCTTTTTCAGTGTCCTGTATGAGGAAAAGACACAGAGTGGATCTGGCAGCTGGCACGGCTTGTGCAGTTCCAGCAAAGACCGTGTGACCAACAGAGAGAAAAGCACGGCCAGCGAATTCCCCAATTGTGGAACCTAGACAAGATCAACTTTTCAGCACTGTAGAGCTCTACGAAAACTGTTTCAGTTGATAGAACTTGAGAACAAACAAATCTACGAACACCAATTCTCTCATGAGTCAGAGAAAAGGAAAAGCGAGGACATGTGAGAACAATATGGAGATGCTAAGGTTGGTGCAAGAGGGAGCAGGAGGACGAGGTGCTCCAAGCATCAGAGCTGAGATTCTGCAAGCTGTGGTGAGGACTATAATACAACAAACTGTTTCCCTGTAATTCATGAAGTGCTTGGGGGGATGCAGCAATCACCCACAGCCCGTGAGAAAAAGGCACTCATACTGGAGCATGTGGATGCTGAAAAGCTGTAATCTGGTGAGAGGCTTGAACAGAGAGAGAGAGAACCCTTGCTTTCAGGAATAGAAGAGGAGGACCCTTGCATTTATACTGGAACAGCTCATCCTTAGAAACTGTGCCCCATAACTGATGGCCTGATGGATGAACTGATGGATGAAGAGCAGTTGTGGGAAGACTGCAAGCCTTGGGAGGGACTTCACATTGCAAGCAGGTTCCGTGAGGGCTGTCAGCCGTGAAAATTAAAACCACCTTGAAAAAGTTCACAGAGAACTGTTTCCCATAGGAAACACCCCATGACATAGCAAAAGAGGCTCCTCTCCTTAAGTGAACTGAAGAAAGATTTTATAAGTGACAAACAGACTAAAAATCACGTATTTTGTCTCCCAGCACTATCGGTGGGAAGGAAAGAAAGGCTGAGGTGGGGAGAAAGGTGTTCTAAAGGTTTATTTTAGTTCTTATTATCATCTTTTAATTCAGTTAATAAATCTTTTTTTCTCTATACCTTTTAAAGTTTTGGCCAGCATCAACCAGTCAGACTTAGATTCTAAATTATCTCACAATAAATCATTTATTATGTATCTAAGTTTGAAGATTTTTAATTCCAATCAGATCTGAATTCAACCATCCTCTGTTACAATAATAGTAACCAAAATTTCTGAAGGCAGAATAGATGCTTTTGACTATATGTACCTAAAACATCAAAAAAGACGTACTATATGAATGTGAGAGTAGAATTGTATTTCAGTAGTTCTATGAGCTAGGCCTTCCTATACACAGATAAGAACAGAATAGAATAACTGAGGGTTTAATCCTTACTTTATTGAGCACAGAGCTAAATACACAGTGACCTTTATTTTTCCCTGGTAAATACTTCTCAGTGGATGTAGGCTTTCAATCAGTTTTTCATACAGGAGGACTATGAAATTTCTCCATTCATCAGAGACTGTCAAGCTAGTGACAGACATGCAAGAAACCTAGTTTCTCTGATTTTGAACTCTTATCTTCACATAACTAATGGGAAATATAAGTTCATCTTTTGTATTTGTTGAAAATAGAGGATTTCAATATGATTTACTGCTTTTGTTTTCCTCTAACGGATTCAAATTGATTTCCTTTACTCTTCATGCACTTGAAATGTTTTTCGTGCATCACCTTATAAAGCATGATGGTTCTTGGTATCAACTCTGCATACATTTTTTGTACTTTGTGTTATGTATTCACTATCTTAGCAGTATTTAGTAGCATTTTGAAATGCATATGACCATATAAATACATATTTAAAGTCTGAAGGAAAAGTTTTGAAGCCATTAGTATCCCTTTTATAGATAAGTGCTCAAGGATTCTTAAAGGACTCAACATGCTGAGCCATTACAGCCTCATATAAAATGTAGTATTAAAATTTGATTATAATTATGGATTATTTTATCACAGAATTTAGCAGTAAACACACTTACTGAAAGTGGAAGAGAACCAGTAAGTTAAGCAATGGGAAGATTGGCTCATCCTCAGCTCTGGAAGCACACAACAAAATGAAGAAAGAACAAACCTCTCCAGGTCATATCATTAAGTTCTGAGAGGTTGGTTCATGATTTCCTTCTGAAAGAATTAAAGCCTCTAGCACAGTTTTGGTTGCTGAGATAAAGCCAGCAAGTCTGTGAATTCTAGTGGAACTGTTGTAAAAACTAGGCCATCTGCAAGAATGGCTTTGGTTCTTTTATCACACTCTTAAAAATACCATGTGAGCATATCAGCAGGGGCAGGTTCCTCCATTTTCACCAGTCTTTTTTAATTTTACTAATACTATTGAATAGTGGTTGGGTTTTTTTGTTGTTTCTTTTTGGGTTTTTTTTTTATTTTTTTGTTTGTTTGTTTGTTTTTGTAGTTTTGAGTACCAGAGGCTGGAGAAGATCTTTACTGAAGGCAACTCAACAAAAACAAACAACAAAACCCATTATTTTAGCCTAACATTCAAGGTACAGGGAAACTAGGACATGTGTGTTGAATTGAAACCAAGGTGCTTGTGGGCTTGTAGTGGTTTAAAACCACTAGGAATTAAACACCAAACAAAGCATTTCCTTTCCCTCTAGCCCCTCTAGTGAGAGAGGGACCAAAGCAGGGACTGTGGTTTGAGATTGTACTTTACTGAAAATAGACAGCAATGGGAGAAGAAATGTCCTGATGGGACACTTGTGGCTGGGCTCTATTATTCCCCTTGGACTGAGATTGATGAGAGAGGAAGTTTTCTCTTGTTCAGACTTGGTTGTTTATTCTTCTTTTATCTATATTACATATTTACAGGGTACAAGGACCTACATGCACTAAGATAGAAAGGTGCAAAATGGCTAACAAAGAACTTTTTCAAGGTTTTTTATATGTCCATTTATCCAGTTAACAAATGCTAAGTAAAGTATTTTTCTTAGTGACCCAATGACCCAACACCTGTGTGCTGCACTGCGGCATTCTCTATCCAATCACCTACTACCCAAAAACCTCTAGAAGAAGATGAAGAAGAAGGGAAGAAGAGATACCACCTTAGATCCTTCATCTTGTCTTTTGTTCTCTAAACTAGTTTAAACTCTAACTTTTTCACCCCGTGACTTAAGAAAACTCTCTAATTTACACACTCACACTCCTAATTTTTCTGTTTAACAGCTGTTTTTAGGGTGTTACTTGAAATTCAGTGCTTTTTTGGATGTCAGAGCCAGGTCAAAGATAACACACTCTGTGCCTCTGACTCCAACAAAGAAACAAACAGTAGCAGCAACAATATTAATAACTAAAGTATACAAAAGAGAGATTGATTTACAGACAAAAGGTGCTCAGCATCTCAGCTTCACATGTTGGCTGGGACAGAGACAAGACAGCGGATGTTTCTGCAGCCAGTGCACTTTCTGGCCTCCTCAAAACAAAGGCCAGAGGGTGAACACTCTGCAAAACAACATTTCACTTCCCTGAGCCCAAGACAGTGAAAAACAATGATGGATGAATGCTGGAAAAGGGCAGTGTGTTACACTGTGCTGCTCATTCCCAGAGCACTCCACTCTGCTGGACTTGGCTGTGGTTGGCAATATTCAGCTGAGCTTGGCTTGACCTCCTGCTCTGCCCAGCTTCATGCAGCTCTGGTTTAACTCTGCTTGGTCCTGCCCCACTTGGCTCCTCTCTGCTGCCTGAATATAAAGATGGGCATGAAATTAGAAGCAATTAATGTGTATGCACTTTTTTTTTAATGTATATCTGTTATACTGTAGGTATTTATACAGTGTTCTTGATGAAAACCTATACTGCAGTACACAATGTAAAAGATAACGTGTGTGTGTGTGTGTGATCTTTCATTACCCTGTGCAAAAGTTGAAACACTGTACAAAAGTTAAAACTTCCCTGATTTTTTTTCTTCTTATAATAATAAATTTCACCTTTCATTTGCTGGCAGAAGAGTTGGTGAAAAGAAAAGTTGAGATCATAATAAGTCGTTTATAACTGAGGTAATAGCTATAGGTTAATTAGTATTATTTCTGGAGTTAGAATTTACAAAAAAAGAAAAAATTAAAAGGATGATGGTTTAGATATTTGGCAGGAAAAAGGGATTGATTCACAACTTTACAGTACACATTATGTCAGAACTATGAACTATGGGGTTGATTATTTGTATTCTCTTTTACCTTGTATTTATACTTTGTTATACTTTTTCAGTAAGATATTGCCATACTGGCTTGGAGATTTTCTTTAGTCTTGTGGGTTTATTCTTCCTTGTGATTTTGGGGTTGTTTTGTTTTGTTTTGTTTTGTTTTTTTGTTTTGATTGTGTTTTTTTTTTAATTGTGCTTTTTTTTTCCCCCTGATTTTTTTTCTTTATGAGGAGTTCCACTTGGAATGGAATGGCTACTTTGGAGAAGGAAGAAAGGCAGCTACACCTCTCCAGATTTCTTGCTCACTACTGTTTGTCTTACTAACTTTTTTAAAAAAAACAAACTTCATTCTAAACAGTATTCTAATGCTATTAGATGCTTTCTTCTGATTATCTCATTTTATTAACTTTGATTTTGCTCATCAAAATCAAAGTTAATAAAACATAGGTTTATCAAAGTTAACAACACATAGGTTGTGTGTTTTTTATTTTGCACTTTTTTTTTACCTCTTCAGTGAGAGACCTACATTGACAAAACTTAAGAATGTTATTTTTCACATTAATTACAGCAATTATAATAAAGTACTCTCTTACATAACATTAACATATTGTATGTTTCCTTCAGTAAGTCTGTATGTGTTTAAGTATTTTCAACCATTGAAATTGTTTTGTTTAAACTTGCATTTAAAAATGCATAATTTATTTTACACTACAGTGTTTTATGCATACATCATAACCTGCCTGGCCACAAGCAGCACTACCCTGCTCAGCTTTGAAAGTGTTACAGGACTCCACTTTCTGCAAAAGGACTATCCATT
This sequence comes from Parus major, assembly GCF_001522545.3. NCBI lineage: Eukaryota > Metazoa > Chordata > Aves > Passeriformes > Paridae > Parus > Parus major. Next base: position 3,336,244 of record NC_031774.1, on the reverse strand, counting down.
CTTCACAAAGCACAAAAATCTATCTGAACTCAGAGATCTCTCATCATCTTATTATTTTTGATAAATGTGAAATTTATCAAAATGTGAAAATGTACACAGAGGATATTTTTATTTATCACAAAAATATTAAACTTTTTATTATAGTTTAATAATTTGTTTTCAATGCTTATAATATTCTCATTTTTTCTACCATCTCTTTCATTACACTGTTCCATCTATGAAGTATGTACTAATTCTACTAAAAAAATATATGGGAGATTTTTCTGAGGACACTTATTCTCCAGTACTCTCAGATACAATTCATAGCAGAATATTATCCCCCCAAAAAATGCCTTCTGGCATGAATCAGTTTGTTAATCAGTTTTACTGCAGCACTTTTCCCATGGAAATACTGTAGGCCTTAGCCAAGGCATTGTCCTGAGTACCTTCTGCCTACCTGCAGTTCTCCACTGAAGTTTTGCCAGCATCATTTTCAGCTGAATATAGTCAACCTTACTGGAATTGATTACCAGGACCAAGAACTTGGTATTTGTTATAAACCACAACTAGGTCTGTCTCTGTAAATGAAACCTGGGGTCAGGGTTGGAGGAGAGGGAGGAGGATTAGGGGTATTTTTTCAGATTTGACTGGAAATACATGGAACAGTATTGGTTATGACTGAAAATGCAGTGACCAAAATAAGTGACTTCTTTTTTTGTAAGTAGATAAAAGCCTAAGCACTTGCCTAAGCAAGACCTCAAGCAGCACAATGCACATGATGTGTACCTAGTTAAGGAGCCATTCCTAATTTTGAATCAGTTTCTGGAATTGAAATACAAATTGAAGTAATCTGAAAGTTGCTTGTTTTGTCATCCAGTTCTCTTAAAGAACTAAATTCCAGGTAGATTTGCACTCAAAGTTTGAGGAATATTGTGTTTTAAGCTCTGATTTGCTCTGTTCAATATTCAGTTATCCTATTTACCAAATGTAGACCTTACCAAGCTTTTCTATATTGTTCTGCAAAGATATATGCAGAAAGCATAGCAAAATGAGAACATTGTCTTCATATTCCTATTGACTTCTTAGTTAAGTGCACAAAATAACACAGCTTGCTAATTACCTTTTGTAATTCATTACCTAATTACCTGATTGCATTCATTGTTGCATCAGTTATAATCAGAATTAGGTCACCCACTTCTGACTTGTTGACTTCTAATCTGATCAGCCATGACAGAATACAGAATGTGAATAAAGACATTTCACAACAGATCTTTCCCATAGAGCAGCTGTTTGCTATCACACCTTTAATCTAAGGTGAAAAGGGAATTAAGTCACTTGGATGTACAAATCAAAGAAACCCCTGCCATCCTGAGTTTTATGTTTTTGAGCTGTCGACTCGATTTGTCTCCTCTTTTGTTTGGCTAACAAATAAATATTATAACCTAGATCAAAACCCTTGATGTCTATTCATTTTATACTTGGTGCATTTAAGCTCTAGTTTGGTCTATTAAAAGGCAATATTGTGCTTTATTCCTTTTCTGTAACCTCATTATGGTGCTGAATCAACTCAATTGTACCAGTACCAGTCTCCTGAGGCTGCTGTGAGAAAGCATTTCCTGAAGATTTCTGAGAATGAGGCCTGGGGAATAGACTGCTTCGATGAGGATATATAGCCTTCCAGAGATTTAATATATTGTTTGGTTCAGGGGAGAAAACAGAATATTTTGTTGGTTTTCCAATACTTTCTGGCAGATGTTTACAGCAGCTTTTTAGATCTTCCAGACTAGTCAGCAACCTTCTGAAGTCTTCTAATTCCCATGTTCTAATTTCCATGTTCAAATATTTTACTTTATTTGCATGAAAGTATTATTGATTAGCCAGGTACCAATTTTATTTTGTTAAAATTAGACTTTGTTTTATGTAAGACAAGACATTCATGGAGATAAACTTTATAAAAGGTATTGCACAAATCTTTAGAATGAAATCAATATTCAAAGCTATTTACTTTTCTTGATTATACTTTTTATGATAGGTAGCACCCCCTTGGCAAAAAGCACCACTCTGCTTCTTTGAACTGTTCCTTTCTTTACAATGGTATTTCTCCCACTTCATCAATAAATATCCAAAGTATCAGTTGTTTTCTGTAAATCAAACACTTAAAAATGCACCTCACTAACATGGATATTGTCAGGAAAGTGTATTATTTTGTTTGTTAGAGTGATCATGAGATAGTCTCATGTTTTGTATGCAATTTAACGTTTTATATTTAGTGTGAATCCTGCCTTACTATGTGGTATTAAAAGCAACATTTTGTATTTAACTTCATTATAGTGTTTGAAGACCAATAAAAATAAATAAATAAATAAATAATTATTCGTTTCTATTTTGATGCTAAAACCCATAAACTAAAATCTGTTTCATTAAAAGTAATTTCCTTATGGAGATGAGAGAATAAAGTCTTAATGCAGCCAACACATGGCCCCAGTGTAATAGAAGCCTTCATTTTCTTCAAATTCTGTGTGCGTAAGATATAACAGTACTCCTTAAGGATTTCGTGAGCTAAATGCCTTCATTCTCCCCACAAACCCCAAAATAGATTTTTAATTGTATTTCCATGTAATGGACCTTAAATATCATAGAATGGTTTTGGTTGAAAGGTTTCTTAAAGATAATATCATTCCAGCCTTTCTGCTGTGGCTAGAGACACCTTCCGCTAAACCAGGCTGCTCAAACCCATCCAACTTTGGATGCTGTAAGGGATGGGGTATCCACAACTCCTCTGGGCAATCTCTTCCAGTGTCTCATTACCTACAAAGTCAAGAATTTCTTCCTAACATCTAATCTAAATCTTTCATCTTTTAGTTTAAAACTGTTACTATTTGTCCTGTCACTTACCTGCCTGTATAAAATGTTGCAATGTTCAATTTGCAAAATATTCAGTTTGCAATAACTTTTCTAGGACTTGTAGATACATAAAATCATAGGATAGTCTCAGTGGGAAGGGACCCATAAAGATCATCAAAGTCCGACTCCAGTCCCTTCCCCAGAAATCACACTGTGTGCCTGAGGATGCTGTCCAACATTTCTTGAACTCCAGCAGGCTGTGACTGCTTCCTTGGGAGGATCTTATTCCTGTGCCTAACTACCTCTGGATGAAGAACCTTTTCCTAATATCCAACCTAAACCTTCCCTCACACAGTTTCATGCTGTTCCCTTGGGTCCTGTCACTGGTCATCAGAAAGAAGAGATCACTGTCTGCCCCTCCTCTTCCCCTAACAAGGAAGTTGTAGACTGGAATGACGTCTCACCTCAGTCTTACCCAGGCTGAACAGACCAAGTGACCTCAGTGACTTCCTGAGTGGCTTCCTGTAGGTCCTTCACCATCTTCATAGCCCTCCTTTGGATGTTTTTTAACATTGCAGCACCCGAAACTGCCCACAGGATTCAAGATGAGGCTGCAGCAGCTCACAGTGGAGTGGGATGATTACCTGCCTTGACTGCTTGGTGATGCTCTCCTAATACACCCCAGGACACGGTTGGCCCTTCAGGCTGCCAGGGCACACTGGTGACTCATATTCAACTTGCTGTTGACCAGGACTTTCCTACATCCCTTCCCACAGGGCTAGCCTCTCACAGAGTCGCAGAATCATTAGGTTGGAAGAGACCGTCAAGATCATTGAGTCCAACTGATGCCCTAATACCTCAACTAAACCATGGCACTGAGTGCCATATCCAGTCTTTTTTTAAACACGTCCAGGGATGGTGACTCCACCACCTCCCCAGGCAGACTGTTCCAGTGTTTAATTACTCTTTCCATGAAGAACTTTTTCCTAACATCCAACGTAAATTTCCCTTGGTGCAACTTGAGACTGTGTCCTCTCGTTCTGTTGGTTGCTGTCTGGTGAAAGAGACCAGCCCCACCTGATACAACCACCTTTCAGGAGGTTGTAGAGGGTGATAAGGTCACCTCTGAGTCTCCTTTTCTCCAGGCTAAACAACTTGAGCTCTCTCAGTGGTTCCTCTCAGGGTTTGTGTTCCCAGCCCCTCACCAGCCTCGTTGTCTCCTCTGGATGCCCTCAAGGGTCTCAAAATCCTTCCCAAACTGAGGGGCCAGATCTGGACACAGCACTCGAGGTGTGGCCTCACCAGTGCCGAGTACAGGGCAAGAATGAGCTCCCTGCTCCTGCTGGCCACACCATTCCTGACACAGGCCAGCATGCTGCTGGCCTTCCTGGCCACCAGGGCACACTGCTGGCTCATGTTCAGTCGGGTGTCAGCACCCCCAGGTCCCTTTCTGCCTGGGCACTGTCCAGCCACACCATCCCCAGCCTGTAGTGCTGCAGGGGATTATTGTGACCAAAATGCAGGACTTGGCACTTGGACTTATTAAACTTCATCCCATTGGACTTTCCCCATTCATCTAAACGTTCCAAGTCTCTCTGCAGAGCCCTCCTACATTCCAACAGATCAACACACGCTCCCAGCTCCTTTCCCAGTCTGTCCACACTTCCAAGCTTGCCCTATCCCAGGTACAGAATCCAGCATCTTCCCTTGTTAAATTTCATGCAGCTGTTGATTGCTGATCTCTCTAATTGGTTCAAGTCTCTGCAGGGTTTCTCTACCTTCAAGGGAATCAACAGTTCCTCCCAGCTTGGTATCATTGGCAAACTTAGTATCCCTTCAATTCCTCTGCCCAAGTCCTTTACCAAGACATTGAAGATCACAGTGCCAAAAATGGAGCCCTGTGGAGCCCCTCTATTGACCATTCTCCAGTCTGATGTCACCCTATTCAGCGTAGCTCCTTGTCCCCAACCTGTGAGCCTGTTGTGCTCACACACTGCACAATGGTGTGTTTATCCAGCTGTGGAATGGGCATTTTGTCCAGAAGGATGCTGTGAGAGTCAGTGTCAAAAGCTCTACTGAAATAAGGAATAATTACAATAATGGGCTTCCCTTGATCAGCCAGGTGGGTTACTTTGCCATAAAAAGGAAATTAAGTGTGGCAAGCAGGAGGTTCCCCTCTTGAGAAGCCATGCTGGCTGTGACTGATGACTGCATTGTCCTTCAGGGGTTTTTCTATACTCCCAGAATAATCTTCTCCATAATTTTACCAGTGACTGAAGTGAGACTGACAGGTCTGTAAAATTTCCAGGGTCATCCTTCTTGCCCTTGAAAATTGGGACAACATTCCAGTCAACTGGGACCTCTCTGGATTCCCAAGACAGCTCAGAAATCATTGAGAGAGGCCTCCCTTGGAAAGAAGATTTTCCTAGGCAGAAGTGCTAAAAGGAAAAAAGATCTAATTAAATCATAAACATTAATCACCTTTTTCACCAACATGAGAAATTTTTACACTCATGCTATAATAATTTCAATGCTCATTCTAGCTGCCAGAGGAATATTTTGTAGGGAAAGAATGAATAAATGGAGTTGTAATAGAAAAACAAGTCTATTGGGTTTTTTCTGCTAGGTGTATACACGTCTACTGTTGCAGATGAAAAGATCCCTGAACAAGCAAGGACTGTGTAACAAAGTTCTATTTGCAAAGATATAGTCTAGAAAACTATTCAATGGAAAAGAGAGGAAGGAGTGAAAATAATTTCACTAAATCAATTTAGTGACCCAACTGATGATGTCAGCCACATGCTGTTTGTGCTGGGTAAGCATTTGCATGCAACAGCAAATGCTATCAAAACTAGAATATCACAGAACTGGACTCTGGCACAGCAGCAGAGTATAAATTAACTATTCCAAATTTTAAGGTGGCTCATACTAGCATAACAGAAAATCTGCTATGTGATTACTTTGCTGTGACTCACTTTCTCCAAGCAGAAGCAGCATGGTATTAAGGAATCTGAAATGACACAGGGGAATTTAGTCAGAGCGAAAATCAATAATTTTCTTTTGAATTGAGGCATTACCTCATAAAATAATTATATTCTTTTTTTTATATGTATCAGTTAAATTTGGGTTAAAATTGCATGCCAATATGTTATTTACATTATCAAAAATTTCTTTGGTAATAGTAATTCATCTTGCTACACATACTGACTCCAGTATAAATGAAAGAAACATTTCTCTTTAGCAACAGTAATAATTATGCAGTGGGATCCATAGTTACTGGTGGCCTACCCCTGCTTAAGAAATCGATCATTAAAACCATCCAGAACAATTACCAACTATATGGCTTTATATATTATTCTAAATTACCCATTGCTGTGTCTAACTACTGTAGATTTTTTGTCTAAGAAACTTGTCTATTTAGGAAGAACTATAAAGGAGATTCCCTAGAAACCTTCAAAGCACAACAGAGTTATGTGGCATTGCTGTGCTCTGAACAAGGCACTGGCAAGGGTGCCAACCCAGTGCCCACTGCATTCTTTCCTGGCACACAGCATCCTTTTCATTAAAAAGCAGAATTCTTTCTCCACATATTTATTTAAAGACCTGTGGCACCTTCTGAGGCAAGAGAAGCTTGCCTGTCTACCTTCACCTGATATTAAATACTTAATTTGTAAGAGTAGCTGTGCTCTTGGTGCTGAAAGAATTGTCCTCAGTCTTAGGAAGTTCTGCATTTCTTGATAAGAGAACAAAGTACATTTGACACAAGTTTTTAAAGGAGAGGTCCTTTTAAACCCTAGCTATTATAGTTAAATATGGGGGATATCCTGCTAATCAAAGGACCTTCTTTGTAGACTGATGTTGAGGAACACATTTAGTGCAGGCAGCTGGGTGTGCAGCTGCAGGACAGGTGCAGATTGAGCTCTGGCTGTCGGAACCTGAGAAGAGGCAGTGAGCTGCTGTCCCTTTGCATAACAGAGGGACTGAGGACCTGCAGCTCTGAGCAGGTGACACTTGGAGGACACTCAGAGACAAGGCAGGAACCGATGGCCCTGGCCCCAGACTTTTGAGTACTTAGACAGAGAGGGTATTAAACCTCAGGGTTTCCTTTTCTCCTCCTCAGAGGCGCCCAGCTCAATCTGTTATTTGTTGCAACACAGTTAAATTACTTCAAGGAGCCAGACCCCTGAGACTCTGCTGTGGGAAACCTGGTGTTGAGCTGGTAGGGAAATCATCCTCTGACCGTGTGAGTGTGGGATGTGCAGGCAGAAAAGAGAGGCACCCATCAGCTCCATGGAGCCCGCTGGGAATGGGCCTCAGTCCCAGCTCAGGTGGGGCAGGTCTGACTGCCACAGTGGCTCTTGGCTGGGCAGACATGAAACTTTAGCACTTGCATTGGGTTTACATAAGGAAGAGACTTGCTGGTTGTGATGTCCTCCTTCAAGTGGCACAGATTTTGATGGGGAAGGTTCCTTGGAAGTTCGTGGCTCTCCAAGAAGGAGAAGTGTTTAGATTACTTAATTACTTCTAGCACAGCCAAGAGAGGTTAAATATATCACTAAGAAACTAAGATTTATAAAAAACATGCTGTAAAGTAAGTTGTTCTATCAAGCAGAGAAGAAGTATAGTGAGACCAACTACACTAGTGGAGTTTGATTTTGCTCAGTGCTGAATTAATTTTTACAAGGACCGTGTGTGTCAATGCTCTATATCAAAATAGGAGGTGTATAATTATGTGTTTTCTTCCATGTAAACTTAGGAAAGCTACTTAATTTCTGTGTCTCTCAGAAACAACTCTTAAGAGACAAATCATTGTCACAGCTGCTTTGTTCTAACTGACCCTGGAATGTTTGGGGTCTTTTTTGCCACATTTGTTTGTTGTTCTACAATGTTTTTTCACAAAGGTTACCCAATAGGTAAAAGGATTAAGAACATTAATTTATTTACATAATGGTGGAGGGGAAATTTTTCTAGCTGTGAAAGGAAAATGTAAATATTTTACAGAATGGATTACTATTAGCATCTGTATTTTAGTTCATTAGGTTGTTTTTTAATAACTTCAAACCTTATAGTGTGACATTTTTGGTTAGTCGAGGAGTTGTTTATTAAGTGGTTTCATAATCAGCCATCTTCCTTTGTCATGCCCTAACATGGTAGAGCTTATTGTGTTACTTTTCTTTTGGCTATTTCAGGTATGAACACAAGCAAGAGCGAGACAGTGAAAGAGCACCCATTAAAACCTTCTAGAAGATCTATGCCATGCCTCGCCCAGAGCCAAACACATCCTCAGAGCCTGAGCAAGCATTCATCATTTCTGCAGCCAAATCGTGTGCAGCCCCAGCTCCAGCCCCAGCCTTTAAGTGCAGGGACATCTGCAGCTGCAGTGGATGCAGTGTCAGAAAGAGGTAGGAGATTCTTTTTCAGGAGTTCGTTCCAGCACTGATAAACTCTGATTTATTTAGATAGCTGCAGTTCGTTGAAGAAATGTTTTTGCACAAAACACCTACACAATACTGTATTAACAGGTTCTTGACTGAATCTTTGTAATGTTTGAAGTGAGTTTCAAACTAATTTTTATCTATCTCAATGATGACATTATTTCCTTCTCAGTGGTAATAAGGCAAGAAAGTCGTGCTCATTTATGCTGGAGAAAAGTATGAAGGTTTCTATAGTCTGTCCTAGACAAGAAAGAAAGAATAAATATTAGGCTTTTGACGAAAAAAGTCTTTATATATGAACACGTAGGAGGAGATACATTCATTCACAAACAGTAGAAATCAGGGAAGAGTGGTATGAAAAGAATGAGAATGTATGGAGAAAATCCCTCCAAATTTTAGCTTGTGTGGAATAAGGAACTACTTTATTTTAGGATTTCTAATTTAACAGGCACACATGCCTTATCAGGGAAACTAGTCTAGTTGGAATCCCAATCACTGTGTGTCCCCTGTGGCCAACTATTGCCATCCTCTATTGCCAGATGTATGTGAACCTTTGTAGACTAAACTCATCTGGTAATAGATTTTGTAAGTCTTTCCTTAATCTTGGTAGACACTAATTATTGTTCTAGTGAGGTGTTTTATTGAGTTAAACTTCACTCAGAATGGACTGAAAGTCTTCATTAAAGTGATCTTGCTCTTTTTTCTATTGATAGAAAGTGCTCTTCAACATTTCAGTCCAGAGTTTTTTGAGTTCCTGACAGCTTTAAAAAGTTTTTTACAGTAAAGATTTTTTTTTTTGCTTACAAAATGCATGTGAATGCTGATACAGATATTGCATTTATTCCAGATAAAGTGATGGAGACTTTGGAAAACAACTTGCTTAAGCTGTCTAATACAGAATATGGTGATCCATTTTTAGGTAAGTTGTTGTCTGAACTGAAATAACTGAAATGCTGATTAATGATTCTTTAAGTATTTAAGTGTGGAAAGGACATACTTGTGCTGAAGTTCCATTTTTTTTGAAAGAGGAAAGTAAGTGTGACTAAAAAATGTGTGCTCTCATAAATATCCTGATACTGTCTCACCTTTTAGATTAAAAGTAGGGACTAAAGATAGAGAAGTGTTGTACATTCAATGTATCCTTTTCCCATAACAATATTTCATAAACCAATCATTTTGAACAATGTACTTGATATTCCTTTGAAGTTATTATTACTCATTTTTCTTGTGTAGTTATGTCATTCACTGTTATTGTGGCTGCAGTTCTATTGTTGTTTTTGTTTTTAGATATTTTGTGTATTTGCTTTAGCCATTTACATATAAAAAGCATTATAATTTGGGAAGAAAAAAAAATGCAGAAAAGAGCTGTATTTGTACTGCCTTACTATCATTTTGATATTGTAATTAAGTCAAAATAAGTAGGAAAGAAGTAATTCTTAGAATAATCCCAATCCTTGTGACTACAAATTGAATCTGTACATATACACATGGGCAGTAATTTACAAGTTCCAAGATAAAGTAGTTTTGAAATTCCCTGGCCATTTATTTTACCCATACAGACACAAAGATATTGCTGCACCTTGCACAACTACTATGGAAGATATTTTTGCTCACAGTTGATGAAGCATCAAACTAGAAATCATATCTTCATGCTGAATGAAAGATATAAGCTTTCAGAAATCTAGGTCTGCTCACCTCTCACATGATTTAACATTGACTTTTTTGATACCTAAAATATATGACAGGTAGGAGGCTTCTCAAGGTTTCTTGGATAGGTAACTACTGGAAATAGTGATATTGATACTTCTGCAAAACCAGATACTCCAAAATCATGGCACAGACCAAAAATTTTGCATGAAAATTATATAAGAAAATCATATCTTCATAAGGTTCCAGTTAAAGCTGCTGTACTTTCCTGGTGTAATTGGGTGGCAAACATGGATACTAGAAAATTTTACTGTTATAATTTCCTTCTTTAGGTTGTTTTTTTTTTTAATATCCTGCTCTGTTTTTCTCTGAATTTCTTACACATACACATGCTGATATTGTTGTGCATTTATATATGTCAGCAGTAATTCTTTCTGCTTTCTCATAGTAAATGATTCTGTTTGTCATTCACATTACCTAGTTTTATCCTGAAAAGATACATGGAGGGCTCAGTAACTGTGGAAAAGATAAATTGATTCTTTTCAGTTCAGAATTGTATTAAACATTGGTATGGATGTTTCTTCTCTTCTGACTACAGCTATACTCGTGAAAGAAAAATAAAAAATATTTAAATAGTTGCCCTTTACTTACCCAATTAATGAATTTGCCTATCTTGAGTCTATCCCAAATTAGATAAGTGAAATCTGTGAAGTTATGCTGTATTTATAGAAATGTAACTGATTAGCTTATTTAGTTACAAGCAAGAAAGAAAACAGTATTTAAAAATATATCCCAGAGGTCAGTAGTAAGAATTGCCTTATTTTTATATCAGCATTATCAGTTAGATTTGTGGAGAGAAATAAGGGACAGTTAAAAGGTGCATGTCACAAAATGGCCTGTGGACCTTCAAAAAACAGTTTGTTGCTGCTTTAGTATTGTGTTTATGTGGGTAAGAATTTGTCTCCAAGTCTAAAATTTTCAATTTTATCCTGAATGTGGATGTAGGTGGGGAGGGGAAGTCAAAAATAAACCTGAAAAAGGAATATTGCAGCTTCAACTTGAATCACCAGTTGGGTTAAAATAATGCTTTTGTAGGTACTCTGGCAGTTTAATGGAGTTTCAAAAGTAGGCTGATTAATGGGTATCATCATCTTAGTGAACATTTTCAAACTGCCCTCCTGGGAACATGGAAGAAAGCTGAATTAAGTGAATGTGGTAAATTTTTAATTAGGCAGTGTTTTAGAAATGTAGGCCAAATGGTATTCTCCTCTTTCTGAATTGTTTGTAGACAAAATTATCTTATGTGAGGGAGATTAAGAGGCATTAAATAAAGGACTTCAGTGGATAGCTTCTCTTTTATTTCAGTTGCCTATAGATGAGGCCATAAATCTGTTGAACAAGTTTAGTTAATGATGTTAGTGGATTTATGAAGTAAAAAGATAATATGTTACGCCTTTGTTAATTACACAGATAAATGGGATCAAGGACATTATGGATTTATGTTACTTTTCCTCTGTCAGTTTTAGGTGTTAAGTGGTGTTTTTAGTTTGAGGAATTGATAATTTCAACCAAAATGATAGGCATTGAGCTTCTGTAACATAACATGAACTTTGAGGTTTCTGACATACTGGAAAGCCCCTCTTCCTGACTCACCCACTCCCCTCCCACCTCTGATGGGAGACAAAGAAGGTGGAAATTACTGGGTTGAAATAAGAACAAAAGTAACACTCAGTAGCAAGTAAAACATCACTAAATAATTTATTCCCTTTTCAATTCTGTTTTCTTCCCCTAGCTTACATTAGTTATGAGGATTTGTGCATAATAACTCATCTGTCTTAGCAGGACATGAAATCCTTCCAAGCTAATTAACAATTTTGCTGTGACAGATACCTTGTATTCTGAATGTATCATGAATCCAATTACTACAAAGTTTATATAAAAAAAACCTCCGTATTTATGTACCATGCTGCAATAGAGTGAAGTGACAAATGAAGAGCTGAACCAAAACTAACAATCCAACAAAGAATCATAATAACTGCATGATAAAAACTTTTTTTCAGTGCTCAATTATAGAAGTGTTTGTAAGTAAATTTTGTGATGTTATGATAAATTGAAATGGACAAATATATATGTATATATACATATAACCTGTGCAATATATACAATGTTTACATAAAAAAGAGGGACTGAAAGATCACAGAAGAGGATTTGAGAAAACCAGGTTCAATTTCTGCTTCAACAGAAATGTGACGTTTCCATTATGCCTTCTAGAATAATTTTTTTCCAAGTTTGTGGGCAGTGCCTGCATGAATAAGGGCTGTCACATCTCTTATTGTGGAGTGAGATGGCCAAAAAGCTGCATTAGAACAAACAGTTTGTCCTACACCCAGAGGTGTCAAGCTCTGTCCATATTAGAGCTGGCTGACACCTGGAGAGGTGGATGGATGTATGGATGAAGAAGCTATGTCATCTATTCAGTGCTCATTGGAACATAATAAGGATTAGGTTTTGGACTTGTTGTTGCAGTTCAAAATTTTGATGTGTTTTAGGCATTTAATCTGCCTCCACCAGTTCTGTACAACATCTTAGCTCCTCTAAAGAGCAATAACATATTACTGGCTCCCTTTTTAACAAATTAGAAATATTCTGTGTAACAGTTACCACTGTCTGGAAGTCTGTAAGAAATTGTAGATTAAGAAAAGTCTGTGTTTGCCTGTTATGATAGTTTTTCGTATCTAAATATAAATACACAGGTAGATGAAAACCTTTCTATGTTATCTGTACAGTACAGTATTCCAGGTGCACAGCAAAATAAAATAAGACCTAAATCCATCACAATGTAATTTATCTAGGTTTCTACTGATGTTCTTCCCCAGATTACTTGTTTTTTTCTAGAATGTAAATTAGGACAAAAGGGGATTATTTACTTGACCAATAATCTCTTTCTTACTAAAGCTTTGCAAAGCCTATCCTTAAATGTGTAAAAGCTCGAAAGATTGAGTAGAGTCATCATATCAAAGTTTGTGAAACAGAAACTATTTAAGAATTTTTATATTAATTTTCCTTTCCATAACTATGCCACATTTCAATTGAAAAACATTTGCTACCATATACTACTGTGTATATATAAAATTTATCACTGGATTATTACATATTATAGAGAAATCAGGACAAATGATTCCCTGTCATAAAATTAAAATGCACTCTTGGCCCTAACCAAGCAGTTAAGAAGACACAAAAAGAAAAATTCAAAATGTGGAGTTAGTTATCTATTTCTAAACTAAATACTTACGCATTTTTGTGTAAAGGAATTCCAGAAATGAAATTGTCTTGAATGTTTTATCATGTAAGTAACCTTATAGGGTAAATCTTACTGTCATGCATTAAGTGTTGCCAAATTATATGGCAGAAGGAGTTGATAGGCTTTTGTGATATTTGAAGACTGAAATTATTCATCCTCTCTATTTATAACAAGACAGCAAAACAAAGCAACTGCTAGGATGAAGAGATCTGTTATCTGCTTAATTAGTGCTTGAATCTTTTTCAAATCACTTTATACTTGATTGTGGATCTCAGGTAACATTATTTAGTTACATGTGCTGTTGTTTTAACAATTATATGGGTGTATCTGCTTTAAGTTTGTACTTAATTAAATGAAATCTTTGACATACTGAATTGAATACTGAAATTCCCACTGACTTTATTGAGATTAGATTTGGACTCTATATGTAGAATTAGAAGCTTAGAACCCTTGTCTCTGATTTATAGCCTTCTCCTTATTTGCAATTCAGCCTTTTTAATACATCAACAAGATGCTATTGGTTGGCTATACTAATTTAAAAATGTACTATAGTTGCTTTGTATTGCAGTACTGCATGCACATAGCCTTTTAAATGTAAGATTTTGTAAAAAGATTGATGTTTAAATCTTTCTCCTGTTAGTAGATACTCTGAAAACTCTCATAAAGAGGTATTGTAAGGGATCAGGCACATAGTGTTTGCTTTAGTGAGAGTATTTTACCTGAACAGTGTATTGGGTTTGTGTGGTAAGCGTTAGGTAGCTGGGTGAGGCTACAGGGGTGGCTTATATGAGGAGCTTCTAGAAGCTTCTCCTGTGTCTAGTAGAGTCAATGGCAGCTGGCTCCAAGACAGACCTTCTTCTTGGCAAGGCTGAACTCATCAGTGACAGTAGAAGTGCCTCTGGAATAAATGTTTGAAGAAGGGAGAAAAAAAATACACAAGGGCGACTTTAACTGGAACAGAGATTCTCTTGCAAGACCACGCTGAGGTAGACTGTGCCTCTGCAGCCCATGGAGGTCCATGGTGGAGCAGAGAGGCACCAGGAGCTCATGGAGGACCCCATGGTGGAACAGGTTACAACCTCAAGCCTGTGGGAAGCCCATGGTAGAGTAGGTTCATGACAGGACCTCTGGAGAGAGGAGCCCAAGCAGGTTTGCTGGCAGGACTTGCAATCCTATGTTAGGGCAGTCTTTTCCTGAGGGACTGTACCCCATGTAAAGAACCCACACTGAAGCAGTTCATGAAGGGCTGCAGCCTCTGAGAAGGACTCATGTTGGAGCAGTTTATGGAGGACTGTTCTCAATGGAGGAACCTCATGCTGGAGCAGGTGGAGACTGTGAGGAGTTCCCCCTTAAGGAGGAAGGAGAAGCACAGTGTGTGATGGATTGACCACAACTCCCATTTCCCATCCTCCTGTGCTGCTCCTGCAAGAGGAGATCAAGAACTCAAGAGTAAATTTAAGTCCAGGAAGAGGGCTAGTGGGAAGGTTTAGCTTCATTTGTTGTTATACTCCTCTGAACTTACTGGTAATAAATTGAGTTTTCCTCAAAGAATGTCTTTTGACCAAAGGGACTATAGGGATAAATAAGGACTGATCTCTCACTGTCCTTACCTCTGCTCAGGAGCCTGTTGTTATATTTGTCTCTTCCCAGTTCTGCTGAGGCGTGAAGTGACAGGATGCCTTTGGTTGGTACCTGGCATCCAGCTAGGGTCAATCCACCACAGCAGACATAAAAAAAAAAATTCTGCAAGGTGCTCAAAACTAAAATATGAGAGTGGTTAAGAATGAAGGCTAATGTCCTTTTGATGTCCTTGTTGGTTTGAGGACGTAGGCATGAACACACATGAGTTCTATCCTCTATTTCCAGGTCCCCACTGCAGCAATTTTTTTTATTTTTTCCACCAGTTATGCTTCTCCATCTCTCTTTTCCTTTATTCTTTATATTTCTTGAGGTTTTGCACAATCTCAAAAATTTTAAGGTAACTCAAGATATTCCATTTATTTGGGCATTAATGTAGGGAGGTTTTTAACCAGGTGTCTCCCCAACAGGTCAGATTTTTTTTTAATTTTTATTTTTGGTCCTGCAGTAGAGGAGAAATTGAAAAGTGCTTTGCTAACCCTTATTACCCTTTTTTCTGATTTTATAATATTTTTACATTGACTAAAGGTTTTTTGCCTTACTGAGTTATTAACTGCAGTGTAGATTAACTAGAAGCTAAATACAGCACATCTGCTCAGCTGATGTATTTCAACATATAAACATTGATCCATGGATATTTTGATAGAGTAATATTTTAGTGATTAGACCCACACAGTTTGAATCAGATCAAGCTCTGTAAGGAGGAAAATTAATAAAATCCAACTAAACATGCTCAATAAAAAAATTGTAGGGGCTTGCAAATCCACTGTTACATACAAATGGGACACTCCCAGCTCATGTCTTTCAGCTGTGCCCAGCAAAACACAAATGGGGTGGCATTTATTAACAGCGGCAAAGAAAACAGAATCATACAATGGTTAGGGTTGGGAAGGACCTCAGTCATGATTTAGTTCCAGTTCCCCTGCCATGGGCAGGGACACCTTGCACTGGACCAGATTGCTAAGAGCCCCATCCAACCTGGCCTTGAACACCTCTGGGGATAAAAAGTCCACAACCCCTCTGGGCTGGGCAGGTGAGTAACAGCTGAGGTCTAATTAGGACTTTCTGTCAATTGGTGTAAAAATCCTGAGCTTCTACAGCAGTATGAACTGGATCTTTTCTTCCTCATGCTAGTTTGAAAATAAACCCATAGGAGAAATGATCCCCACACAATTCCCTTGAGAGGAATTTCAGGTCAAAGTTACAATTTAGTAGAAAGATTACAATAAATGAAATGATACGGAAAATCTGGCTTTAACCCACAAATTCAGAGTACAGCCTGTCAGCCTGTGGGTCAGGGTGGTGGCTACAGTCCAATTAAATAGTGATTGCAGTCCTGTGGAAGTGATGGTTGCAGTCTTGTCAAAAGTGGTGGTTCTTGTGGAAGTTCTGGTCCAGCCCTCGCTCCCTCGAGTGGTGATGCTGGGAGTGTCCCAAGTCCCTTGTTACAAATGCTCAGGTCCCAGCAGGAATGCTCAGTACCTCCCTCAGGGTGGTGAGCTTCTCGGTGGAATGATGGAATCCTATAGGATATTTTTTTGAGTCCTTGGTAGTCATTGCAGCTGCCTGTTCTGCTTGGTGCCATTCAGTTCATTATGGCCCATTAACACACATGACCCCCTCAGGATGGGTGGGACTGTGCTGCTGCTTCTCTGGAGGGAGTTATCATGGCTGAGTCATTAGTGTGGAGAAAAAGAAACACTGCCCTTCCTTTCCCAGTTAGCTCTTTTACCTTATTTAACACCCAGCTGTAGCCTGAGGGGTTGGGTGAGCACTGGGCATCTACTGTGAACAGCACATCGTTAACATTTTGTCAGGAATGATGTGTAGGGGAGTAGAATATACAGTTTGGTTACACCCCACATTGGCACTCTCCTTCTGTAACCCAGGACATTCCTATGGCTGCTTGCCTACCTAATTTCTTTTCCAAGGTCAAGGAGACTCCTTGTGATGGTTGCCAACAGAACTTATCCAAGAAGTACAAGAATAGAGAGCACTGGCAGCTGGTCTCGACAGTAACAACCAAATGGGTTGTCATAGGCCAGGGAAGACATGATGGAAAATAAAAATGCAGTAAACAGTAGCTTTCCCACAGTGCTGAGATAGAGAGAACTTCAGGCAGTCAAACTTTTCTCATGACATTTTGTAGAGCTGCAACCAAATGAGATCTATGTTTTAATTTAAAGATGGATACTTATACTACATATCAAATAGAAAGACTTAGTCCATATCATTGCTTTTGGGATAAATTACATTAAAAACATCCTTGAGCAGCACAACTCAAGACACAAGATTCAGGGATGCTATCTTGGTTTGCATCATGGCAATCCCACATGGAAGATGAAATACACAACCAAATAATAGAGATTGTGAAGGAAAGGATGACAGAAAATAGTGCTACTTTATAGTCAAACATGATATAAAAATGTCATAGAAGCTTAGAAATTGCAGTTATTGAAGAAAGTCTCAAGGACTAAAATCACTGTGCATTTAGTATGAAATTATCAAGGGAACATTTTGTATAATCATTATGTAGTAACTAAAATGAAGACGAAATAGCACTCAGTAAATGTTCTGGCTTTTAATATTCCATCTAAGAAATGCAAAATGTTTAGGCTGCATGAGATAATTGTGGTTAATTTTTTCTTTTTTTTAAAATTCCTGTACTATTTAGTGTAGAGATTTTAACTGAACAACTTAATGAAAAATACTTAAAGGTTGCAGATGAATTTTATGAATTTAAAATCCATGGAATTCAAGATTGTGGCTCCCACAGCAACCACGACTCTTTTCTTGGCTTCTGGTTAAGGTTTTGAATTACTGAGCTAAATGCTGTTCCTAGTCCACCTGACTTTTCCCATGTTGATGCAAAAGCTGAGATGGGAACTTGACTCAGGATTTGTGGGTAAATTTTTTGTCTGAGTATGTTTCTTTTTCCAATTTGTCCAAGATAATATTGTGTGGCAGTGATTATTCCATCTTTTTAATCTTAAACATATTTTTTCAAGACAGGCCATTTTCCAGCATTCATTAAAATGTTACAGGCCAACACTGGACAGGCATTGCCCTTCATTTTACTCCTGCTGGGTGTATAGGGCAAATATTGTCATGATTCTTTGATGAACAGTATGGGTAAGCTCTGAGGCAGGTCCTCAGTTTCCTGCAGCTCTCTTAGGGCACTCAAATAAGTTTTCACAAAAACTTTAGCTGTGCAATTAATTTAGGCAATTCAAACCAAGTCCAATGACAAGACGAAAACTTCCTTCATGAAAGGCCTTCTATCTTCTACCACCATCAGGTATACACCAATTAAAATGTCTTCTGAAGCACTTACTGCAATATCCTAATGTGCAAATTTTCAAATGCTTTATCTGCATGTGTGTAGGGGAATTGGGCATTTCTTGTTGAAATCTAAAACATGAGATGTTACTTTGGTCTCCAGGGTGTGCCACCTATTTGGTGGAACATCTTAAGCCTCAACAACTGTGAGTCAAGCAGTTGAATATTCATATTACTTTGTTTTTTAAAATTACTGTAAAGGAGGTTATCAACTTTTTTATTTGAATGCTAATAAAAAACCATTTCTATAAACCTACAAAAAATAACAGTCACTTCTAGCTTAAGATAAACATGATAACATTTCAAGTATAAAGCTTTATCAGGAAAAGAAATACATTATTAAAAAGTGTATACATAAAATGAATATTCAACTGTGGCTGTAATAATGCTGTTTATTTCTACCCACTATAATCTAAAATGAGCCCATTGTTTTCTTCTGGTTTTCCTTCAGATGTAGGAAAGGACAAAGATACATATACAGATGATTCAGAACATGGGAATTATGATGCTCGTACAGATCAGTCATTGCTTATTCAAAATAAGCTCACCAGGCAGAAAACAGAACCTCGAACTAAATCATCTTTAAAGGTAATGGACACAAAATTCTATGAAATTCTATCAACTGTCAGAATGTGCTTAAATATTTTTAAAATGCAATTTTTAAAGCACTATATGTGTTGCAGCCTAAGTAAATAGGTGTCTCATGGTAAGAAATTTAGGTGGCTTCCAAATTGTTTGAAATGGTAAAACTTCTAAAATAATTTTAGTTAATGGTTTTAATTAACTTTTAATTAATTGTTTTAATTAATCATGAGCAGTGTGTTAAGTCTTAAATCACTTTCAGTTAGCATTTAACGAAGTTGTCATGAGCTGCTGTTGTGGGAACACAACTGCATAAAATTACTGAAATTAGTTTTGTTAAATTAAACTTGATATGCTTCAAAGAAGAAAACCTGAGAGAAAAAAGGTGTATTGTTGAAATTGGATACAAGGAGTGCAGAATTTATGGATCACAAGGTCATTTTTCAGAAACAAGAAGATAAAGAAGAGACTAAGTATGTGGGCTGGAAAGCCCCTCCTGAAAGAGAGATACTAAAATTATTAAAAATATGGACTAGTTAAGATGTGCAAAGAGAACTAAATAAGCAACAGGGGATAGAATATTAGTTAATGAAAGAGAATTATGTAATTTAGAACTAATGAACACTGATTTCTTTGTTTGCTAAAAATGTATAAATAGGTTATAAAGTTTTGTATCAATTTTTATTTGGAGGCTGGAATTTTGTTGGCAACACACACACCTCCTCACCAAGAATAAAGTAATGCCTTGCATGCTAACACTAAGAAGACAATGTTAGAGGATTTTACTTATCCTGATGATTTTGGAGGGTGTTAGTAACTATATTACAGTTTGAGTGACAGAATCAGTGAATGGAATTCTCTGTACTAAAATCAAGCAAAATGTTATAAAATCAAGTATTCTTACGTTTTTTATTGACTCATCTAAGAGGCAGTGGCCTTCTCTCTATAAATTTATATTGCACAGAATTTAGGATATAGGATTCTGAGCATGGGGTGGAATCCACGTTATCTGGGAGGCCTCAGAAATTTTGAGAGCGTAGAAGAACTATGTTCATGTAGCAAATGGTCAGTCAAGAGTGATCTAGTTGAGTATAAGATCCTTCTAAGCAGTATCAAAATGATATCTAGACACATTGAATGAAAGATAGAATTCACTTACATATATGTGAGTGTAGGAGTATTTCAGGAACCTCAGCTAAAGCCATCACATCTCACCATGCCAGATACATCTGGCATGCTATCTTGCTTAGTAATTACATAATTATACTATTCATTACGATGCATTTTTTCCAGCAGTTAATGCACTATAATGCCAAAGAATTATGATGGATTTTCTATTCAGAACGTGTATCCTTTTTTAAGTCATACTTTCAACTACGAGACCCTTAATTCTCCTCTCCATTAAGCATAATTGCCTGTATACATATGACAAATGCCTTAACCTCAAGAAGTTCTGAATAATTTTCTTCTTCACACACTGGAAATAGTGAATTCTGCAGCATAGGGTTTTTTACCAGTGATTCTGTGATTCTTGGTATGTGCCTGTATGCATCAGTAATCCTGTATTACAAATCTAGTAATGCTTGAATTACTGTAAGCTTCTATCCTGTGTGCACAGCACATGTGGCGTGTTCTTTATGAGACCATTATAGAGCTCTTTCATGGATTTTATCAGTCACTTTGTGATTTTAGCACTGAACGCATACTTCATTACTTATGTCATATAACAGTTCTAATGCTCATCACACTCATCATCATAACTACACTATTCTGGAACATAGGTAGGTGTGACCTCTGAGACTTCATTTCATAGGATGCTTTTAGAAAAAACTTTTATAGCAGTAGCTATCTAATAGTTTTTGAATAACCTTAGAGATAATTGTATTTACAGGTTGGAAATCTGTGACATGAAAATGAAACTTCAGGAATGACATGTATGAAATGTATGTCATATATATAACCTTTCCTGGGTTACATTTTCATGTCACAGATTTCCAACCTGTAAATAAAATTTCCTCTAGAAAGAAAGAAAGAAATTAAGCTTCAGATGGGGAGAGAAATAAGGAGATGCTTTAATAAGCTGAAATATTCTTTTGCTAAAACTATAGAGATGGACAATAGTGTTCTGAAAAACTCCTTTAATTTATGAAAGAGTATTTTGGGGGGAATAGAGTATTTCAAAGTGTGGATTTAAGCAAATGGTGAAGTAGTTGTGATCTTATGTGATGCTAGAACAGAAACAGAGAAGTGAGAGTTGTTGAAAATTTGTAGCCTTTAAGAGGCAAAGAGAAAACTTCTGTTTCCAGAGAGGCTCACAGAGACAGATGAAGAGAACTTTTGCCTTTGAATAACTCATCCTTAAAATGACACCCCTAGACCCATGACCTATGACACACCTCAGAGTGATGTGAAATGGGAGGAGAAAACTGATGGCAGAGTTTACCAGGTGGCTGCCATCAGAGAAATAGAAAACCATAGGAAAATGGTTTTCTTGTGAAAAACTCCATAGATTAGCAGAAGAGAACTTTTACTCTACAAAGACTGATGAAGAGACGATAGCAAAGTTAGGACTGTTTTAGCCACCAAGGTTTTTTTGTCTCTATGTTGTCATGTGAATGAGAGAATAGTTGGGTAGTGGGGAAAAAAGAGTTCTGGAAGTTTTATTCTGGTTTCTTATTCTTGTAGCTTTGTTAATAAACTTTCTTTATTCCTTTTAAGTTTTAAGCCTGTTTTGCTCTTGTTCTAATCCATATCTCACAGCAAGAAATAAGTAAGTTTTCTAGTGACTTTTTAGCTAATGCTTTAAAACCACAACACTTTTAAAGTTTAAAGAGGAGTTTCATGTTTGTATTAAATTTAAACAAAAATATGCTTTTTATGTCTCAGTCTTTGTATGTACTGACCTACTGGACAAATTGTTTCAGAGTTTAAGGACAGTCTTCTACAGGTGCATCTGGCTTTTTACTTTGACAATTCCTTTTATCACAGCACTACTCTGGAAACTTCCTTCTGCATTTAGAGGGACTGTTTTTGCAAATGAAGTGTTTTGGTTTAACCCCAGCTGGATTAAACCCAAAATTCAAAACACAGCCCTGTACCAGTTACTGTGAAGAAAATGAACTCTATCCCAGCCAAAGCCAGCACCTGAAGCAACCAAGCAGGATTCTTCTTCCCTTCATCTTTACCTGCTTCCACAGGAAAAAGGCAAGGGGAATTTAGATTAGTCTTATATTAAAAAGAAACACTACTCTTCTGCCTTTGGATTATTGTAGAAGTCTCTGTGGCAGTTAGTTTAAAAAACCTTAGGGAAACTTCTTCCCAAAATGGACACAAAGCTAGGAAAAGAATGCCTCTAATTCTTTCTGAGACTGCTGAAAGCACAGATTACTGCAGTACAGTGTTACAGCTGGTAAGTACTCTCACATATTTGAAATGTAAACTGATCTGTCACAATAAAAAAATCTCCTTAGTCTGACCAGATAATGAGAAACACCTTGGCCAGGAGTACAAGGATAAAAACATATTTTTCTTCTCTTCTTTTTAGTGTTTCTAATTTTGTCTTGTTTTGGAAGATTTGTATACTTGAGAGACTCAGGGAAAAATTGCTAAAAAATTTGTTTGCAGTTACTTCTTGCTGCCATGGTCTTTCTCAGCAATAACCTGCTTGAATACTTCAGCTCTAGTGAACATGTCTTGTGGGCATGATGAAAGCCAATACACATTTTTTTTTCAGGAATTATTTAGTTTTTCCAATTACATGCATGATACCTCCATAAATCTGGTTCTTGTTGCTGCATTTTAAAGCTTTGGAAAATCAGATAATTTTCTTATAGCAACCAGTTGCCAATGTATTCATCTACTTTTCTTGTTTCCACGATTATGATTTATAACTCATAGTTTCTTATAGTGTAGGTTGGTATCATTTTAGAATCCACAAATTTCATATTGAAAAATTGTGAGTCTCTCAGACCCATGAAAAAGCTGTCATCGTTATCAATCTCTGCCAACTCTTCATCACCAGCTGCTCGTGAAATTGCATAGAAAATACGACTTCATGTATGTGATTCTGCCAAGGGGTCTGACAAGGAAGAAT
This sequence comes from Parus major, assembly GCF_001522545.3. Taxonomy (NCBI): domain Eukaryota; kingdom Metazoa; phylum Chordata; class Aves; order Passeriformes; family Paridae; genus Parus; species Parus major. The sequence continues at coordinate 3,313,386 of NC_031774.1, read as the reverse complement.
GAGGCCAAGTGTCTGTTGAGCAAAAATTAGTAGTGTCTGCTTTGGGAAATGTAGAAAATGAGAATGTTCCTGAGTGGAAAGCTGATACTTGAAATGTTCCCTTAGGAAAGGGAAGCAGGCTTAAACAGACTTTATCACTTGAGTGGAAGGCAACATTTTTCCAGAGAAGCAGCAAAATAGCAGCCAATTCTTTACCTATTTCTATTACATGTATAGTGGCAAGATAGGAATATTTGAGGGATTACACTTCATTTCCTTCCATTCAATACATCACTGTTTCTCTCTTTGATCTAATAAATTTTGTATCTAGGTATTGCATTTTCCTATCTGGCAAGGTAAAGAAAGGATTTTTGGAACAAGGTTCACATTATTATCATCACTGTGCATTTAGGAACTATGAAGAAATGCTACCTATACAATAGCCTAATTTACTGCCTTTTTCTGGTAGTCCAAAATGCAGTCTAATAACACAGAAGAAAATAAAGCCTAAAAAAAATTATCACAAATAAAATAATTATCCCAGAATGGCAGGATGTGGTAAACTGCAGCAAAAGTTGACTTCATGTTTGTGCTTTTAGTGCTTGGCTCTCATTTCCTGTGAGATTTTGTTTAAAAAAAAAAAGCCAAAAAAAATCTCAGAAAATATTTCAGGAGATGCAGGGTAAGTAGCAAGTAAATGTAACCTAAAACCAAAAATGTTTGAAAATAAACATGTAAAGAAGAATTTTCAGTGGTTATTATGTGGTTAGTGGTTAGTATGCTTCTTAAGACCTCCCTATTAGACCTCAAGAACAAATAGAAGAGGTTAAATATTAAAAAGCCTCCTCCTATCTCCAAACATCCTTCATTGCTGCTCCCTCATATGGTAATATTGAACAGACCTCCTTTAAAAATTTTGCATATCACCTAACCCACTCCTTTCCTGAAGTCAAATATATTTTTCATAATATATACAAATGCATTTTTCACACTTACTCTGCAAGTCCGAGTAGAATATAAATGGAAAAAATGTCCTCTGTGAAGAAGCTAAAATAATTGCTAATCTTTTACTTTACTCATAAAAAGTTGAGCTGCAGTTTAATTAGGAGGGTCAGATATTTCTGGAAGTCTTTGTCTCAAAAAAAAAAGCTTTGTTCTGCACAGCAGTGTAGTCTCATAGAAATATGATAGCGTGGGTAATTATGGCAGCCTGTCATGTTGTCTTTGATGCCCAAGATAGTTTGCATGTCTTTGCATATGCAAATATGTCCCAAATTTTCTTTCCTAGGTTATTTGCACAATGCTAAACCAATATACACTTAAAATCATCAGCCTGTTTTTGAAATGGTTTATCCATTACCATGGATAATTTTGAAATAGTTTATCATTACAGACACAAAAAGATGAAGTCTAACTCAGATGTCTGCTTAGAAAATTTCACATAAAGCATGCCTTAGATTATTCTTAATCAGAGTATGTTTTTAAAATGTGAAAAATAGGTCCAGTACTATTTAAAAACACATCTAATTCCATATAACTTAAGAAGTCTATAAACTTATTGAGGTCCCAGCTTTGATTATTAAACATCCTGAAACAAAGCAGGCATTATTTAGGTATCCCGCTTTTGTTCATGGGAATAAATGCACTATAGTTAGCATCAGAGATGTATTTCTTTTCAGAAAATACTTAAGGTATAAGTTGAATCATAAGGTGGCATCCTTTGGCATGAATATTACTGAAGATGTTAATGCCAAGTTCATGGTAACAGTATTAGGGAGAAGTAGTAATCTAAATAAATGAGTTGGTTTTCATGAATCAGCCATTAATCTTTCAACCTCTTAGCATCTTGAAGAACAATAAATTACATTGGAAGAAAGTTTTCTTTTATAAGAGAAAACCATTCTACTCAGAGATAGAACAGGAAAGTTGTTCTTGTAGATTTCAGTTTCAGGTAGTTGCCATGCTGAAGAAATTACCAGATCAGACTTTACCTCTGTCAAAATTCCAGCTTTAGTTCTTCAAATTGTTTACATGGTTCCCTTTGTTCACACATGATTTAATAGCCCTGAATTAATCCATTGTTATCTCTGAAAGATCTCTTAAAAGCATGAAGAGGTACAGAAAACTGCTTTTCCTTGACACACCTCTGGTAACCAGTGTGTTTTTGCATTTGAAGTGTCTTTCTGCTCTTCTTACTCCTCTGTTCTGAGATGATTTTCCTTACAAATATACAGAGTGATAGTGTATATGTAACTGTGTGTTTGAGAGTATACATATACATAGATATATATGTATATGTGTGTGTATATGTACACATATATACACACACACATATATATATGACAATCCACACCGTCCTTTTTGGGCTCTAAGATACCATGCCAACATATAAATGTCATTTTATGGTGGTTTTTACAAATCTCTAAGTGTCAGCAGTACATCAGTGTTTCTGTGAGGAAGCTATTACATTTCAAAATCTGCTTAATTGTCCTTGCTCCTTCCTCTGTTTCCTGGTTCTACAACTTCTCCCTGTGTATTTGTCTCTAAAAGATGTTACTGGTGAGGTGGTGCTATGATGGAGTGGTGGTGTTGAGACTCACTGCTTTGATTCAGTACTTGCATTTCCAGTGGCTGAACCATTTTTTCTACTGGTAAATTCTTCCCTTCCCTTCTCAGAGTTTCCTTGGGAAAAAAAACTCGAGACACTTGAGTAAGTCTCTCTTTAGGATGTTACTTCGTTATTGGTAAGGGTTTAGTAAAATTATTTTTCTCTAGCACATTTAGCATCATAATTCATGAGCTGTCTTAGGAAGGAAATTAACTCTGTTCCAAACATCATCACCATGACATAAAAAAATTTTGGGGGAGAGAAATTTGCCAAATTTAGGGTGCATTTATAGAAGAAGACTCCTGAGGCCCAGCTGTGTACCCATCTATCTTTTATATCCCAGGCACCAGACTATTGGTATAATTACTTTCCTTTATATAATTTTACAAATGTAATCCAAATGACACCACCCACACAGAGGAAAGCTAAACTTCATTCTCTATACTGCAGAGACAAAATAAACATATTTTGCTGTGGGAGCTGAATTCTTGTGTAAGTTGTCACTTGTTTAAGTGAATGCTCCTGTTGCTGGTTCTGACTGACAGTTGATGTATTCTATGTTCGTACAAATGTGAAACTTTTTAATATTCTTTTTTGCTAAGTGAATAACATTCCTTGAAGCCAGAAGCTGAAACACAGTCTTCACTGTCTGAGCTACACCCCACAGTAAAAGTTGTTTCTCCCTGTTCTGGACAGTTCAGTCAGAGCAACCTGCTCTGGGCTGGGTCCCATGGGCTCTGTGCCTCCTGCCAGACCAGCACTTATGCTTTTATTGATGTTCTATTTATATATTTATTTAGATAACTACTGAATATGAGTGTAGTAGATGAAACTATTTTTTAAATGTGCTCTTAAGCAACTAACAAAGTAAATTGGCAGCAAACTACTAAGAGATGTTGGGAAAATACGGTCATCAGCCTCTGTGTTTATATGTACAGATATACAAAATATGTAGAAATCATGCTCATTTTCATTTCCATCTCTGGAACATTTCAGGAAACTGTAAAGCAAATAATAAAATATAATGATTAAAAGTCTTGTTCTCAGCTTTTCATTTAACATTTATGTGTGAAATAATGGTAATGAAAATTTTATATGTGAGACAAATGAGATACCATTTCTTTCATGTCAGACTTTATTAACTGGATGTTGTTAGTAGGTTAGAATATATCCATTTATTAAAATGAAGACATGTATAATCTAATAATGCAATGATTCCAAGGCTAAATTCATACTGAAGTATTTTATTATTTTCCTGAATAAAAATACCCTTTGTCACTATTTCAGCCACAGCCAATAATGACATGCATTTAAGCAGACATTAAGTTCATCAATCAAATAGGCTGAAGAAAAGAATCACAGGTTGGAATCTCAGTTGTGTGTATTTTTCACTGTATATAACAATGCCAACAAAATTTGGGATTCCTCAAATTGCTCTTTACCTCATCCCCTAGGATAAGTAACGCAACAAGAACTGCTAAAGGCTGTTTCCAAAAGTTGTTCAGTGGTCAGAAAAGTAGGGATTAACACTGCAAGCTTGAAAGGACAAAGGTGTCTTTGTATTGTGAAAGTGAATGTGTGGGAGTTTATCTTTTTGCTTTGACTTGAATGCTGTTAAGTGTGGCTGAATATTGAAATCTGACTTCAGTCTACAAAATAGTCTGGTTTATGTTATTAACATAATAAAATATTATATTATCCTATTTCAATGTATAGCATATGCGTAGTAGCATATTAGTATATTTTTATGTATTAGTATTTAATCTACATTCATATTTTATGTTAATAGTCATGTCTGACTAGCTAATTGTCAAATTTAGTAAAAAAGTCTGTTGTAAATGGAGGAGTGTACACGTTTGGGAAAAGAGGAATAGTGATTGCTTTAAACATAGTGATTTTTCATTTTTGTAATATAGCTTAGGGGTACAGTAAATTTAAGGGGATATTAGAGTAAAAAAGTTTCATCAATTTTATTAAAGTAATGATAAGTTTCTACACAGCTTAAGAAACTATACATATTTCATTGTAGAATTAGAGCCATGAAGCACCAAATAAAGCAAATTTGTCCCAAATTAAAAACAAAGAAGAGCAAAGCAGTTCTCCCAGAAATTAGATGTGGAAAATCCTTATCAGAGGTCTTTTGGGTTTTAAAAGATTGTATGGATTTGGGGGCTGATGGACAGTGTGTTACTGAAGTAACACATTGAAATGTGTTTTAATTTCATTGAAATTAAAGTTGCATAGAAATCTGAGCTGACATTGGCTGAACTCTGGGCAGGTGGTAGAGGGAAGTATTTTGTTTTTTAGTTACATGCTCTCTCCTAGGCAGTACCTTTAATGTATAAACAAATTAGAACCTTTCATAGTACTTTGAATGTACTTGATATTTAACTGTTTCATGGTTTAAGCTGCAAATATGTGAACAAGTGGATGGGAATTTTCTTAAAATCCATTAAAATGTAAACACCTATAGAGCTTTTGTCAGCTTTTAAGCCTTGCTGTTACGTTAGTTTTGAGGAGAGTTATCAGTGGTGGAATGAAGGTGAAATAAATGCTTCCAGCATATCCATTGTACCTTTGTGTGGTTCTCATTAACCTCTAAATTTACATAAGTAATGCATGTTGTTCACTATCTTAAACTTTTTACCCTTATAAGGTGGAAATCAAAGAAAACATAGTATTAAATTAGGATACAGTGAATACCATGTAATTTACTCTTATATTAATCTAAAATTTGCTCCTGTTTTGAGAATGGTTTCAACTCACTCTTAAGAAATATTTGTTTCTATGTATGGGGTGAAAAAAATGGTAGAAGTTTAATTTACAGATCAGAACAATAGAGACATAAAAGAAGTTGAAATTGTTACAATTACTGTATTCAGTTAATTACTTAAATTAACTGAGGAAAGAAAGATCCAGTAAATCAGATGCTCCCACTTAGTAAAAAGGGCATTGCTAATTAATTAGAATCTGAAAAATAGTTTATTGAAAAATCCCTCCATGTTGGCTAAATCCAAGGAATTTCTTTTTATACAATTGAATGGAAATATAAACTCTTTTTATTATATAGCTTTGGTAAATATTTGCATTGTACTTCCACCTGTTTTTTTTGCTTGAGCCAAAACTCCTTTTCCTAGGATAAATTGGTCAGTGTGTTTTGCCTTGTGTAAACCAGCAGAATGATAGTGGCAGTATTTTGAATTTTACACTTTCAGACTTCAAAGCAGAGTGTCATGTGATTTATTTAACTAACCACAAGCTATGAAGCAACTAAAACTCTTGACACATAATAAAAACAAGAAATTGCAGATCTATAATATCAAAGCCTCAGATAATAGTTTACTCCGATGCAAACAAGTGTGTAATAATTCTGCATAATGAATAAGCTTGACTGAAGTGGTACCTCACAGTCTCACGGCTGAAATTCTTCTATTTAAAAACTTTGAAAGAACAAGATGAAGTTAAATTGTAGAGTTTACTATCTGAACTATATTGCAGTACTCTAAAGGGAGTTTTTCAAAACAAATGAGTTTTCATGTGTGTAAATGTAAGAAAGCTTAACAGATGGATACTGTTTCAGAAAATCTGGAGGAGTAAGGTGGTGGAGAGGATGGAGAGGATAAGGGAATGTTGATTAGTCTTTTTATACACATTTTTCAGGTGAAACAGGAAATCTTAAACAGAGTAGAGGAGAATAAGGTCTTTGCACAAAATATTTCTTCTGATGCTTTTCTCCTTTTCTGGTCCTTTTTTCTGTTGAAAAAGGTGAAAGAATGGTTTAATGTATTGGTCTAAACCAGCAGATAAAGAATAAATGATCTGTGCCTGAATGCCCCCTGTACTAAAAGCTGGTTCCTTTTGTTTGGTATAGATAATACACCCTGACTAACATATTTAATTGAAATTACTGCTCCCTGTTGTCCTTTCATGTTATGGAGCTCCTTCAGATCAACTGAAAAAACCCAACTAAATCATCCGTACAAATCAACCATATAAATTCTTTTCCTGATACTTAATTGCTTAATTAATTACTATATTACTGCTAATACAGGTGGTCAGCATTGGTTGTGAATAGCACAGAAGTGAAACTAATGGTCCCAGTAGCATTAAAGTGAATCAGTCATGAAATCAGTGTAGTATAGGCCAGGCTCACTGCATGGATGTGGTTAAGTGGCTTTACTATTGCACTTCTCAACCCGTGGGGGTTGTTCACTGAAAATGGTCTGGGATGAACAGGGATAGAAGATTTCTTTCTACTGTCTTCACTGCTCATTGTGTCTTTAACACTGACCCCCAAAATTTCTGTTTGATGTTGATGAGTCTGAGGTCATATTTGGCTACTGTCATTAATCTGAGAAATAAAGCATGTTTTTCTAAGATTGAAGAAAATCAGATGTTTCAGAAATAAGGAAAGAAAGACTAGAAATAATAATCCAATGAAAAGTAGTAGAAGTGTATTACAAAAGGTAGATGTAGTTTGCAGCATGCCTGTACAGAAACTGAATGAGCAGAAAATGTATTAGAGAAGTTCCAGATCTCCCCTTTGGGGGAGTTTTGGCCAGGCTTTTTGTATCTGATTGTGCATAAAAGCAGCTCTGGTCTGGTTTTGTAAAATACTTGTACAGGAATCTGTATTTTGAATTAAAAATTGTTGAAGAGCAGATTGGTTGCTCATGTCTTGAACCTGAAAAAGTTTGTGTTTTAAAAACTTGCATATTCAAACTTGCACTTTTGAACCTTCAGTCTACTACCTCACCTTCAAATCTCTGCATCTTATGGATTTAGATAATTAAATCTGTAACATTATAAAAAATAATAAAAAATAATATTTTTACTACCATTCCCATTCAGAATTCTTAGAAGGGGTGACAGACCCTGTATTCATTGCACTAACAGTCTTGGTTGACACTCTCAACTACCTTAATTTGGATTTTAGATTTTATTTATCTGAATATGGAGAAAGATATTGAGGTGCTGGTGTGTGTTCTAAGAGGGAGCCAGGGCACAAGGAAGCTGGAGTTATGAGTTTGGAGAAAAGGAAGCTCAGGCAGAGTGTTACTGCTCTCTACAGATACCTGAAAGGAGGGTTTAGCCACATGGGGGTCAGTCTCTTACAAATAACAAGTGATAGGACAAGATAAAACATCCCCAAGTTAAACCAGGATGTGTTTAGATTGGCTGTTAGGGAAAATTTCTTCACTGTAGGGGTGGTTGAGCATTGGAACAGGCTGCACAGGGAGGTGGTGGAATCCCCATCCCTGGAGGTATTTAAAGATGTGTAATGTGACCCTTGGGGACATGGTGTAGTGCTGGGTGAATGCTTGGTCTCAATGATCTTAAAGGTCTGTGATTCTAAATTGAAGCTTAATGTACTTAATGTTCCCAGGTATAAGATGGTGCACTCCTTTGTAATGGTAGATGGTCTGAGACAGACTGGTTTTGTTTCTTATTTTGGGAGTTAAAAAAGCAGAGAAGGAGGAAGAATCTTGTTAGAATGCTTTAGGTTTTGCAGACTGAGGAGTTCTCAGAAGTGCTAAATGTGTAGAAAGCTGGCAGTGAAAGATGTGGGCGTAAGAAAAACATTTCACATAGAAGCAAGTGAGCTGTTATCCAGTATTTATAATGCTGATATCATGCACTGATACATGGTTCTATTTATGCATAGAGAGTGTCCCTACTGGGTATAACTCTGAGTATTATAAATTTCATATCTAAATAATCCAAATGGGAGTCCTTTCTTCTCTCTAAAGCTACCTGAAATGAGATTGTATCATGATGGGGGTTAGCTTCTTCTACCAGTCAACAGGACAAGAGGAAATGGCCTCAAATTGCACCGGGGAGTCCACTCAGATTGGACATCAGGAAGAACTTTTTCACTGAAAGGATTAAGTTAAGCATTGGAACAGGCTGCCCTGGGAGGTGGTAGAGTCACCATCTCTGGAAGTGTTCAAGACATGACTGGATGTGGCCCTTAGTGCTGTGATTTAGTTGTCAAGGTGGTGTTTGGTTGGTCTCAATCATCTTGGATGTCCATCCTAACCTAAGGATTCTATGATTCTGTAGTCTGTCACCCGTTGGTTTGGCTTCTGTTCTGAATCATGCAAAGCACAGAGTGCAAAAATAGCTTGCTTTAGCAGCAGCAGCAGCATGCAAAGCAGGGTTTTCCATATCAAGGTCAGGTAATTCCTTGTCTTTGCAAGCATGGTGGGAAGGAAGTAATCAAGATTTAAACATTACTAACATGGTATTGAAAAAGCACTTCAACTAGACTATCCATGCAACCATTCTGATCAATAGCATTTATTTTTTAATTTTTTAGATTTATGTCCATCTTGGAAAAAATACAAATATGTTCATTCTATAAAATTTGGACAATTATAGAGCTGAGAAAATTAATTTAATTGACTTGAATTTATTTTTTCTTTTTAATTCCTGCTTGAAAGTAGGGATTAACAACAGTTCATATCAATACACACCATACAAGAGTTTTAAGGTTTTTGCACAGCTGAAATAACTGGAATATGGGCTCTGTGAAGCCATTTTATTTTGTTTTGTTCTAATTAATTTACAGTCCTGAGCAACTGATGCATATCACTTTTTGTTCTGAATTTGATGCATATTCCTCCTTCAGATATGTGGATATTTCCATGGTTTAGGAAGTGCTGTGTTATATACAGTTCATGATGGGGCTCTTCATCTTTATAGGTGCTATATTTAGAGTATTTTTCTTTTAATGTTTGCTAGAGTGATGCCATGGTATCATCAGGACTCTTCTTCAAAGATGGCAAAAAGCGCATTGACTACATCTTGGTTTACAAGAAATCAAGTCCACAGGTAGAAAAAAGAAGCACATTTGAGAAGAATTTGAGAGCAGAAGGGCTGATGTTAGAACGAGAGGTGAGTCCTGTAGCTTATGTGGCATAAAAAACCCTTTATAATAGTATCATACTTTACTGAACTGACAAAAGATTCCAGACACAATTACAAGCCTTTCGAGTCAGGCTGCTCCCATCACCTGCTTAACTGTATTAAACTAATAAAAAGAATATTTTCATAGCGTGTGTTTAAAATTATTTGGGAATACAAAAGATAAAGAAGATAAAGAAGGTACACAGAAGTGTAGTGCAGTACAAATGGAAAAGTTCCAGCTTCTCACACTTGCAGAACAGAAGAAGCTTCAGTAACCCATGTTGCTGCTTTAATACATAACCTCTGTGTCTTTCAGCAGAATGCCTGATGTTAAATGTCTCACTGTTTTTCAAGGGGTTAGGGTTGACACTGTTCTGGTTAACCCATGGCTAGTAATAGTAGTATTAGTATAAAAAATGAAAGAAAATAGAGCCAGGGAAAGGGAAACAGCCTTGGATTTTTGCTGTCTCAAAAATTACTTTAAGAACAGGTATATATTTAGTTTATTCTGATGTAAGCTCCTATTGTTCATGTATGTTTTGTTTTGATTTTTCATCTCAGTAGAATTGTAATACATGTTCTGTGTTTAAGCAATGAGCTTGCAAGATATAGCTCACAATATATAGCATGTTGAATATTCATAAATAACTAACCTGACCAAAATATGGTTTTAAGGCTTTTAGGAATTGTTACAGTACAGTAGTAAAAATATCTGTTTTTCTTCCAATTTGAATAAATAGTGAAATCTTCCCTTTTGTCAGTCCAGAATTATTGACATTCAGAAACAAATGGTTTTATAAGACCTGAAATGTTTTGTTTTCCACAAGTATTTTATTTTAGCCACATCTTTTGAGGAAGTAAAATATTTGAGCTAGTAGTTTGGAACTGTGATATGACTTGATGGAACTGGTTGGTAAAATTGTAAACATTTAAAGTGTTATTAACACTTTAACTACATTTTCTTTTACCTTTACTTACCAAACCTTGCAAACTCAAGTTTTTGGAGGCTTTAATCAGACTCAACTCAAGTATCAAAATATCTAGTTATAAAATCTCAAGCAAATACATCTGGGGGAAAGGTGGGGAACTGAAGTGTTCATAAGAGATGAATATAGAAATCTGTAAGGCTGAAACTCTTGTTTTATGTGCAAATAAATCAGTGATGAAAAACATTTGTGTAGAGTACATATTGTGATTTTATCAATAAAACATCTCAGTTCATGCACATTTAATAGTTCCCAGCAGATATCTCAATTACTAAACCATTCCCTTGAGTTACCATTTTGGCAGAGTGCAGCCTTCTCTCATCTCTTCTCATGTCTCTAGCAGCTGACCACACTTCTCCTTTAATTGGAGACACACAGAATGGTCTACACCCTGCTTACCTAAGGTGATTTTTTTTTAGATTTAAAATTAATTCTATGTAAAATTTATTCCATGTAAAAAGGTGTTGCATAAAGTCTTTACTTATGTTCATGACCAAAGATCTTTCCCTACAGATTCCTTTTGTCCCACTAATCTACACATACTACAGAGTTTGTAAGGGAAAAAAGGTTAATGATTTTCCTTTGTCCAGAAGAGCACTTATTTTCAGAGCTGCATGCCCAATTTGGGCCTAAAATTAGAATTTGACCATGAAGAATGCTTCTAGAAGGGTGCTTGCTATAGGTTTAAATTATTAATATGTATTTGCATGTTACTGCTCTTTACAGCCAGCTGTTACCAACAGTGATATCATGTTTGTTAAAATTCACTGTCCATGGGAGACATTGTGCAAATATGCAGAAAGAATGAACATCAGGATGCCTTTCAGGTATTGTGGAAACTATTTTATGAAACCTATAATTTAGTGATTCATATTAAAAGCTCATTGCTTATTTAAGTCTAAAATGCAGTCTTTACTGTAGCCAGGCATGCTCATATTTATTTTAGTGATGTGATAGGGAGAGAGGAGAAATAAATAGTAAGTCCTGTTCTTTCCTCATTTTCACACAGTACTCTGTGTTACTTGTTTTCAAACTTGCCTTCTAAATCAAAGCATATGTCTTTTAGAAAACAGTAGTTCACACATTGTTTTGGATGTTCCTGGCAGAGTTTCAGATATTCTCCATCTGAGCTCGATCAGATAATAAACTCCCCCATGATTTTAGAGTTTTTCTTAAGTCTTACTGAGATGCAAGTGAAATGACAGAAAAATCTAGTGTCTTCTATGTCTCCAATATAACACATATTGTCACAATTTGAGTAAAATTAGGTCCAGTAGCTTTCTTTAGGAAGAATAATGACTGAACTGAGTTCCTTGCCTGAATGCAGAACAAGTCCTATTGTATGCTTCTGCAATAAATATTTGCTATCAATTTGTGGGACAGGTTAATATTTCCTGCAACAATACATGAGTCTTTAAAAGAGAAAATGTGCATTTTCAAACTGGTTAATAATATTTTTAGAGAGAGAGAAGAGCATATACTGTGCTAACTAGATGCTAAAGTTGTGTGACTCGTGGAAAATGCCCTTGCAGCACTTTTTTCTCACTCAAACTTGCCAAGTGCTCAATGTTTTATGCTGTTGGCAGTGTGGCTCTCTTGCACTGATCCTAAGACAGAAACAGTGATTGTGAAGCATCCATTGCTCAAATCTTGCTCCACATACCTAGTTCTGTAATGAGTTTTCACATCATGCCATTAAGCCTTCAAAATAAGCTTTTTTCCATAAAAAAAAATGTTTCCTGTAACAGTCATCTTCCATATGTTTAAGGATATTATTATAGTGCTATTTGAGCTTATCTCGTTCAAAAAAATATTTATCAGTATATTAAATATAGAAGTGTTTATGCATGGGTATACACACATAAATAATCTAAATTCCAATTAAAAAATATTTTTTCTTTTGATACATTAATTCACAAAATTGTGTTTTAGAAATGGTTTGAATTCTTCATAATTTTAGTTACTTCATAGATGCATAGTGCTCTCAGAACAAAAAAGGCTGACTTTTGCAATCCTCGTTTCAAATAAATCCAGATTTATTTGGAAGGCATTCTAGGTCATGTTTGTTTGTTATATTATTAAATGACATGTAAATATATTCTCTTTAGTATTTCCCAAAAGTGTGTTTATTCCTGGACTGTTGCCTTAGCTTCTTTTTACCCAATTCATTTCAGTAAACCACAAGTAGATAAAATACTAAATTTTGCTATTTCACCTTTTTGGTAGTTTTGCTGTGCAATGAAATACATATATTGGGGAAGAAATTTTTCCACCTGTACCTCAATAATAGAACTATGAGAAACAGTAAATTGGTCAACATTTCTATAATGTTTAAAAATATTTTAATAGAAATTGAGATGAAATTGCAGTTTAAAACTTGTGTGAATATTTCAGTATATTTCTTGAATTTCTATACCTTTTAAAACAGAAGACTCAACACAATTCTGTTATGAACACAAACTGGATGTAGCAGAACTGAAGGACAGTCTGCCCTATTTTGCCAGCAGCCTTTCTAAAGTGTCTCCCACAGGAGATGAGCAGTTTTTCATTATACCTTCTCCATTTACAGAGGGCTGTGCTTTAGAAACTTGCTGAGACAGAGTTCAGGTCTTCATCTTTGTTCATATTTACCCAAATGGCTTTTTCATGGGTAATTTCTCATGGATATATTAATATTAATATCAAGATCAATATTAATATTAATATAATATTTATATTTATATTTATATTTATATTTATATTTATATTTATATTTATTTTTCATGGATAATAAAAAAATACATATCTATAATCCTCTATCAGCATTCTGTAACCACACCTCGTATAATTTAATTATGTATCCTTTTAAAAACACTTGTGTTTAGAGTGTTGAACTTGCTTTTTTCAATGAAACCTTTCCTACCTGGATGGTGTACTGTTTTCCTGAGGTAACCTCAAATGATCCAATTCTCCCACAATTAATGGTTACTCAGTGAACTAGAGTATCTTCCTCCCAAAAATTTTTAGGTCATCCTTAGGTAGATTTAAGTAGGCCTAAGAGGAGGAGAGTGTTGGACTTGATGTTCTTTGTGAGTCCCTTCTTACTTGAAATATTCTGTAATTCTAAAAAGCAAATTTTTTCTCTTTGGCTTTATCTGTTTTATCAGTGGTTTCTGACTGGTTCTAATATATAGTTAGAGGACAGATAACCTTCCCTGCAGTATTTTAATGGAGTATACCCATTTGCTCTTGCAGTCTTGCAAAATTTTGACTTTTAGTTATGGTCACTATAAAATATACCATATGCCAATATCATATATGAATAGCACACGAAGAATTAAATTCAAATTTCTTGGTTTCATTTTGCTCAATCAAGGAATCTAAACAAAATCAACAGAATTATTATCACACTAGTTACTTCCCTCTGTTTCTGAAAGGTAAAAATACTTCTGAGATTCACCTACAGCCCCAGAACTGTTTTAGCATTGCATTATACCAAAATGTGTTAGCAGATATATATATATCATACAGGTAACATAGATGGAATCTCAGTGTTTCAATTGCAGAAGGAAATTTTTTTAAAATTTCTGTAGACAGTGTGTAGTAATCATTATTGTCTTGTATATAAGGCTGATTTTGCAATGCTACTTTATTTGGAAGCATATATATGATTTCAAACAGGGTTTGCATAAGCATCAAAGTTAAATCATGACTGAATTACAATTTTTTAGCTTTTATAGGTACTTTTGCTAAGGACATGGTCTGTCAATAGAAATACAACTACTGTATGTTTCCAGAACTGAGACAAAGCTTTAATTTTATTTGTCTACAAGTATCTTGTGGCACATAATTATTACTGTTTCTGTAATTTAGTGAACTCCATCTGTACAAAAAAAAATAAGGTAACTGAAGGGAATTAAAGAAGGCTTTTGTTAAAAAAAATAGTCTGAAAACCCTTTAATAACACTTCATTGCTCCATTTACAGTTCTGCCTAGCAGAACCAAGTGTCAGGCTGCCAACAGTCTGCAGATTGGTAGATATATAATTTTCCAATGGCCATGTATTTTCCAGGCAATGTGTCTTTCACCGTCTTTTTAATGCATTAATTTCAGTGGATCTTCAATGCCAGTAATGTACTTTAATAAATCTCAAATACTGCCCAGGTGTGCAGTTGCAGATCTTGCTAAGTCTTGAGGGATCTGCAATATCAAGGCATTTGTGTGGTTAAAATGTGATGTGAAATTATGGGAGGAGGCCAGAAAACCTGAAATTAGATATGGAAAATAGAACCATGCAGCAAATATGTCTCCATTTAGTTTCAAAACAACTGATCTCAGAAGACTTTACTGGGAATTTCTGGTCTTGTTTCTCTTAAGTGTCTACAACCAGTGAAAGGTGGAGAGAAAAGAACTGTTCAGTGACTTATTGATTAGCTATCATTATTGTCAGTAGCTACAAACCTAAAATGTAATTTTAAAACAAAGGTAAAACTGTAAAAATGTTAAACCATGTTATTGTAGTGACTTATTCTATTTCAGTTGCCTTTTTAAAGTGTATTTCACCATTTTGTCTATGAAAATGTTATGTTTTAAAATGTCTAGCATTCTTTTTTAATGTGTATGTCCTTTTCAGCTGTCTCCTGCTTGATTAATCTCAGCTGATTTTTGCTTTTCTTTCAGGAAAAAATGTTATTACACTGACTGGAGGAGCAAAACCATGGGCAGGTTGGTGGGTGATATGTAGCTTCTAATTTTGTCAGATAGCCACCCTGCTAAAGAAAACCCATTTGCAGTTGTAAATTTATCCATGAAACTTGGAAAATAAGATTTATTTTCCTGAAACCTCAAAATATGTCAGCTCAAAGTGTTAAAATATTCATCCATAACAAGGTGCAGTACTTTAAAGCTTTGCCAGTTCTCTGTTTAGAGATGTAAAAATATTTATACCAGGGAAAGAAAAAAAACAACCCCAAAAAAACCACCAAACTGAAAACTTTATCCTCACAGCAATGATTTTATACCAGATCTACCTCTGCCTTTATATCTGCTGACACAAAAGCATACTTCTTTAGCATGAAGGATACTTTTGAGTGTATTTCTCAGATTCTGGCAGTCAGCTTTTTCCTTAGATATGCAAACGTACATTTTCTCCTGTGTGTCCTCATCATCAGGAACAAATCAATACCACATGCTGAAGGCTGCTTTGAATTTTTATTTTCTGGCTGAGAGAATAACTTGCAAAACTCCTTTGTAGCTTGCTGCTGCTGCTGTTAGTATTTTTGTCAGGCAGCAGAAGGGCACAAGAGGCTCTAGGGGCAGGTGAGAGGAGCCTGGGAGTGCTAGGGAGTGAGAATGGGGGATGCTGAGCTGTAGCTACTACCCATCACTTTAGTCAGATGAAATTATATCTTGTAAATCTGAATCCCTGGCGGAAAAGATACATGAAAATATTTCACATGAGGGAAATCTCCTGGAAGAGTTCCCTGTTTTCTTGAGAAGGATCTTGAGATGAGATTGCTTTTGATTTAGGTTCCCTTATTGTTACTTTAGATGATAAGGAGCTCTCATTTCTCTGGGACAGTTTAGAGAGTCTCAACAGTTTCCAAGACGATCAGCTAGCGGCAACAGAATGTTGAATGGTAAAGTGAGAAAACTTTAAACACATAAACTAATAAAATATGTTGAAATAAACCAATTTATAACATAGATTTACAACTGTGTTTTGTCCTCTTCCTGGTTTACATGCTTGCTCCATTTTACATGCATTATGAAAAGTCTAAGTGATATGCTTTTAATAAAAGGTAAAATCAACAAGCTTTATTTCAAAATTGTCTTATTTCATCTATAAACCATCTGGTGAGTCCTGGATATTACATAAATACTGTTTTCCTTATTTAGAGGGACAGATGTCTGAGAGATGCAACTTAAGTTGCAAAGTACCTGAGAATTGAGTATTAAGTAATTTTCATGCCAGATTGATTTTGTATTTGAGATAAATGCTTTTACCTGTGATTTCCTTTGAGTATGAATATTTTTCTGCATATATTTTATGGCACTTTATATAATTAAGTGCACAAAGGAATTGTGTGAAACAGAAGAAATAAAGAAAGAAGCTATATTTAAAATTGAAAGCTAACTCTTAAAACTGCTGACATACACATAGCATGCATACTTTAACATCTACAACTGTCATTGTTACCTTGCATCTTAAAACCTTTCAAACTTAACTACTCTGTGGTTTATTCAATCTCTTATTAAAATTTCTAAGTTGAGTTTATATGAGCTACAATGAAGAACTGTATTAAAATTCTTGTATATCAAAACATTAAGGTTATAAAGTTTCTATAATTTAGGAATATCAAGTAACCCTAGTATATTAAACCTCCTGTGACATGTACACTTCTCTAACTTTGTTGATACAGTTATATGATAGATATATATGTATCTATAAATGTTCTTTAAAAGGTCTGCAAAAGATTATTAGGTGCATCAATGAAAGGACAAGGAAAATGTAATACTTAATTTCTTTTACATGGTATCTATGTGGTGTCTTTCTATTTATTTATCCACCTTTTAAAAAGCCCATACATTGTATTTTATTCTATGAAGCTTGATTTCTATCCATAGAATCACACTATAGAAATAAATTTGTCATATTCATTATGAGCAATATTTGGAAAGCCTTCTTCTTCTCAAAAGAAAAGTACAAGTAAATAGGGTAGGTATCAAAAACTGTCTGAACTCTCAGATTGAAGACTGAATAATCTAGTAAAACTGTCTTGTAATTGCCACATTCAGCCTGCTGATTTCATGCTGGTGAAGGATGGCATCAAGGAAAAGAAAATGGAAAGATAGTTGTCTTAGTATGCAACTTCACTCTGCCCACTAAAATGTTAAAATCACTTAATACTTCTAGGGACAGAGAACCAAAAATGACTTTGTTTGGCACCTGACCTGGAGTAATTTTGCTTTGCAAAACGACATTTAAAATCTCTTAGATTTCAGTCTGCATGCTGAAGTGAAATTGCTGATATAATTCCATTAAACAGAGGCATTATAATTTTCTTCTTTTTTTTATTGATGATTGTTTCTGTATGTTGAATCTGTCAACCCTAACCTGCTTCCCATTAGAGCACTTGGAAACACACCGTGCCCATGTAAATTGGTGGCATATAGTTGACACTTCTGGCCAGTCTTGAGAGACACAAACACCAAGCAAATTACTGGGTGATGATTGCTGTCAAAACTCCCTAACATGACTGGTGAAGTTGCTTTATTCTGGTATCTCATACCATGAGTTTAGTCATCTAATGCCGAGATAATCTATATACGGTGTTCCTTTGCATTGCAGTCCTGGATAAATGTAATCTACAAGGATTTTTGGATGAACTTGTTCTGCAAAAAAATATTAACCAACCAAATAAATCAGAAGGGTACAACTGAGAATCAAAGTTGAACAAAGCTGAAATTATGAATGTCTTCATAAAATATTAAATTGTACAGCTAAAAATGAAACACACATGAATTTCAGAGTAGTAGCCCTTGGTCCAAGGTGCCTGGTGGTATTCCAGTAGCACCAGCTGGAGTGGTTTCAATAAAAGCATACCTGAAGCAGTCTCCCATACCACTGGGACATTTTTTTATCTCATTGCCTGAACTACTGACTTCCCCAGACCAGCCCTCTCTGCTTTTACTGTTACTAAATAAGCTGTATTGAATAGATTAAGTCAGGGATCTGTTTAAACTGCTACTTTTAACCTAGAAAGCCACTCTGAGTAAAAATGCTAATACTCAGTCCTATGATTTAGGCAAAAAATTGTATTTAAAGGCAAGCTCCATGAAAATTCAGTTTCTTCTTCAACAGTAAATAGCATAATAAAAAATGTCTCTCTTGTTGGATCATTTTTATACATTTCTGAGTTGCAATATTCTATGCTCTCTAGCACTAAAGGCACTACATTTTGTCTCAGAAGAGAAACTGCAAATGTTATGTGGACACAAACATTAATTTATTCCAGTGCTGCTTTTCAAGTTAAAAGAAGCAGCCATGAATTTAAAACAAGAGCTATCTTCTTTAACATAATATTTATCTACTATTTTTTAGATTATTGTATGGGAGAAATGATCAAGACTTAACCAGTAAGATCCCATAACCAATTTTAAAGTACTTTAATAATATAAAAACCTGAAATTAGATACATTGTTTTTCTTTTCTTTCTGATGCATCTGCATATTTTCCTCATTAAAAAAAGGATTCTGGATTTTGACTAAAAAGTCAGCAAATGTACAACAGAAAAAAATGTTCAAGAGAAGAAAGGGGAAACCTCACTTTTATAAACTGTACTAAGAGAACTTTCACTGGAACTAATAAAGATAATCAACTCACTAAGGTATTATTAAGGAGACACTTAAGGAATCCTTAAGTGACTTAAGACACTTAAGGAATGTGAACTGTGTTCTGTGTTTCAATTTCATGCACATATTATTTTCTTTTGCTTATAATGGTTGGTGTTGAACACAAGTGGTGTCCCTCAAGTACAGCATCAGTCACAACAGAATGTGCACCAATACCTTGCAATATATAGCAAGAAGAAAATTTTGATTATTTTAAATGTAACTCTAAAATCCTTCTCCTACATTTGGCTGAAATTTATATCTGTGTGAAATAGGAGTAGAATGTTTTTGCTGGTGTTGATAACAAGAAGTGCATTTTCACAAGGGTTGCTTTGTTGCCTGAGAGGAATTTACTGTATCATCACTTACTACACTTCATTATGAACATTATGAAATTATGTTCATTCACATTATGAAATATTATTAACATTATGAAATATAGCTTTTTATTATGGGTATTATGAAATGTGTAGCTGTGCTTCTGTTTAGCACAGGCAATGAAGTATTCAGGGGAAAAAAATTGTTGCTTAGTTTTACACTTCTTGTGGATATAAAACATAAATAATATATATGCTTTTTATATCATGCATATATATTCATTGAGTAGAATCCAAATTCCACTGGAAAAAAATGCTATTTAGGGAATGTTTTTCTCAAATTTAGACTTTTTCTGAATCTCTGATATGCTTATTGTGTCATGATTTGTATTTATTGTGTCAGCATTTGTTTTATTTGAGATCTACTCCTTAAATAACCATGTTGCATTGTAGTTGCATATGAAAAAATATAGGTGAGCAAAGAGTACAAAATTGAAGTGAGCATTTGCTTGAAAATTAACTGCACTTGACTAGATTTCCCAGTGTATAAATGATATCCTGAGACATCATTTAGGCAAGGTACCAGTAGACAAAATAAAATAAAAATTATAATAAAAAATTATAATTAAATTGAAGATACAACATTGATGTTGTTTGTGTTTCGTAGTATCAATTTTTAGGAATCTGGTGGAAGCCATATCTGGGTGGGTTTTTTGCCTAAATACTACATAACCATTTTGGTGTAATGTATCCTTTGTTTTATTTGATATTTAGGTGTACAGTTTCATAAGGCAATATCAGCTCTTGGATTTTTATGAAAATTTTGCAGGGGAAAACTTTGTTGCAATCTGAAAAACATAATCTGATCCTTAGTACTCTCAAGTTTACTTAAAAATTTTATGAATTTTAGTGTCCACATTGCCAGGCAAGAGAGCAAGGAGGATTTTCACTTGCTTTATTCAGTGTGGTTAGGTCTGTTCTTGACTGAAGCTGAAGCATCCACAATTCTGCCAGGTGAACTACCTTGGAGAATTTATTTCTCCAGACTCAATACTGCAGTCCCATTTTGAGCCATAATCCCACTAATTTTAGGATGAGTTTTACTCAAGTAAAGTGCTCAAGATGGATTGCAAATAAATATTGTTCATTTTGCTTTTAAACACCTTATTTTATTTGCTAAATGTGGAATTTTCCAACTTTCACTTAATTTCATTTTGGGTATGATTTCACTAAATATGCAATGCTGGAGATAGAAACAACCAGGAGTTGAGAGCATGTAAATCTGACTTCTTATTGTCTCAGTTTGCAGAGAAATATTAGAGAGCTGAAAAGTTGGTTGCCAAGAAATCCGATGAAGCTGGATAAGGAGGCGCTGCCTGATCTGGAGGAAACAGATTGTTACACAGCGCCCTTCAGCCGTGCACGAATCCACCAGTAAGTGCTGGCACTGGAAAAACAGTGCCAGAGACCACAAGGATTTTCTGTTTTCTCACTTCTAAGCAAGTGCCATAGAGGTGGCTGCTAACAGATGGTCAGTGGCAATAGCAAGTATCATATTTGATGTTACTCTCTCAAAGTGAAAATCTGCTCTGTGTAAATTGCTATTTGATGGCCACTCAGTAACATAATCTGAAAATTGACTGAAAAAGTGAATGTTGCCATTTTAGTTTAGAAGTTTTTTGATTTTGTTTCCCTTACATTACAAAATGCAAGTTACTTGCTCAAGTTTTCTATGCTTATTACTTATTTTACTTAGGCAAAACCTGATGCAGCTGTTGAGATTCAGAACACCAAATTTTTGGAAGCAAGCTAAAACCAGTGATGATTTTTCTCTCTTATCAGAAATGCATTTAAAAAGGTCTTTTGCCTCTGAAAATACAAATATATATACAGTGAAGCTATATGTGTTCAAATCCGCATGTTGATGATGCTGTAGTTAAACTGTGAAATAAATTTTTTCAGTACCTATAAAGTTAGGTTTTAAAATTCTGTTTCTTAATTTTATTTTTTGATAACTGTTGTAGGAGAGAAAAGTTAATTTAAGGTAGAAATATGATTAAGGATAAACAGGATTTTTCCACTCAGTAAAGATGCTAAATGGTAGTGAACTGACTTTAGCTCAGAAAAATAGAGTAATTGCATTATAGGCTCGTTTTTTATTATTCTTTTTTCAGTAACTTAGCATACTGCACTGGATCAATCCCCTGCTTTGGGTGTTTTCTTCTCAATCAGCTCAGCTATGTAATTAATTGTAATAGCATCACTTATGGCACAGCTGAGCAGGAAGAAGCTCCTGCATATCAGATTTCTGGTGTCCAGAATGGAGCCATCTGGCCAAGGATGCTTTACTTGGCTCCATCTTTGGATCCTCTAAGGGAAAATGGTTGTGGAGCTTCTAACCAAGTCTCCAGTGCATGGATTTTTATTTTTTTTTTGTTTTTAAATAGTAATTTTGGTGGTTCCACTACACAGACAGCTATCAACTCATAAGTAATTTGAATTTAAGGTCACTGCTGTTACTGAAGATCTTTATTTGATTAATTATATCCAGAACAGAAATTAACTAGATAGTAGGATATTTTTGGTTTTAGTTTAGTTTTGTTTTCCCAAAATAATCTGTGATAAGGGTAACTTTATTAAACCTGCTGTAAGGGTGTAAAATCTTATGTCTAAAGAATGTCAACATCGAATAAATCATTGTAAAAAGAAAACACTTGAACAGCAATCTTTCAACATGTGTGCATTGTTTTGAATATTAAGACATTCATTATTTTAATAGTTTTACGATAAACAACAAAGACAGCTTCTTCAGCAATTCCACAAGAAGTAGAATTGTGCATCATGTGCTACAGAGAACTAAGTATGAAGATGGAAAATCCAAAATGGGTGAGAATGCTGTATTTTTTACCTAACCCAAAGCTATAATTTTTTTCATCTTTAATTGCCTGAAAAATTATCAGTTGGATAAACTCAGTTAATTTTTTCCTGTTCTTGAAATCTTTCCATTCACACAGTAACAGAGTTGAAGCAATGTCCCATCATTTTCTACCTAAATATCTCAGTGAAAATTTGCAGTATTTTTAACTTAATTGCTCATTCATTAAAATAAAATGCAGAGATTATCATAACTTTACATTATTGAGAGCCACAGTAAGGGTTACATATACCTCAGAAAGCTGACAGTGTTTTCAAGGACTGATCCTAATATTTCAGCTATTATCCATCAGTTTCAGTCCAGCAGAATCAATGTGTGATTCTGCTTGATTTATTTGAGGTCTCAGAGACAGTTGATCTGAAGACTAAATTTGGTTTATTTCAACACTCATAATACATTGTTAGTTTTTGGGAGGTCTAAATACCCATTTTCATTTTCAGTGACCAAGGGATGTATGCATGATTTTCTGGTTTTTCTGCAGGAATTAAATAAAAGATTAAATATGCAGAGGCTTGGATGATACCAATTACAGAAAGTTGTTGCTTGATTTTCTGAACAAAAGCAGTATTAAAAAAACCAGGGAGAATAAGTGTTCATATCTAACACCTTTGCAGCTGATAATGACAAATTTCATTATGAGATTAAAAAAATTCGTATATTTGAAGAGACAAATCTGTATTGCACCATACATACCTGTTTCTTGGGAAAACTTTTGGCTACAAATCTGCTCTTAAAGGCTGTTGAATCTTTTTATTGTACCTCTCAATGGTTATTTACTTTTTCATTTTTTATAATGTGCTGTGCAAGTACAACAAATCTGGTTTTAGGAACTGATCCAAAATGCAATAGTCAGTCTGGCACAGAGATGATGATGAGAGCAGTCTGGCTCTGATATGAAATTCTCAGCTGGCTTATATTTAAAAATACCAGGTTAGCCTTTAACCCTGCAGGGGTTTCACTGCCTCAAGGATTGTCTATACATACCACTCTCTGTGTGTATCAGATCATCTGGTCACCCATAAAATCTGTATTATATGCTCTGAGAAGTACAATGTGAATGTAACTATCTTCTTTCTCACTCTCAATCTGGTACAAACACTCCAGAGAACACTAAGAGAAAGGTTTCAAACTTTGGTGCTTTGGCAAGTTTTTGGTGTTTAGCTTGACAGAACCAGAAATCTTTAAGGATCAGCAATACCTGCTGAAGTAGTTGGTGGGAATTATTGATTGTCATCTTTAGCAGCATTCTTACCATTTAACACTAAGTTATGTTCTCCAAATGTAACTTGAAAGTTCACACTACTTGAAAAATGTGTATAAAAAAATTATATTCAGAACTAACACTTTTTTGCATTTTTTTAGGTATTAATAGGTTACTAAATAATGGAACATATGAAGCAGCATTCCCACCACATGAGGTAACCTGGTTAATTTGATTTTTAGCTTCATATTTAGATTAAAGCTTGTACTAGTGGCTTGGGATCTTACTTTAATTTTGCCTACAAACTTTTAATTTCATATTTTAATTTGTTAATGCTTCTTTTATTTATAGCTTTTGCTTTAATATTGGCTTTTTTCTGTATTTGGATAATTTGGATATTATAATAACATCCTGGAACACTTTCTGGTTGGACTAGGATATTATAATTCTTCTCTGATTTTTATGAACTGGACATTGCCTGTTGAGTTCTTAAGGAAAGAATTAGTTGTTCCAATTTGTTCCAGTTAGTTGTATTAAATTACATTTGCTTGCCACCTACAAAAGGTTTTGTTTTTCTAATAGCTTGGCCACTTGATAACAGTTAGGGAGACTGTTTAATTATTTCCTATTTAGTATTTTTAGAATAGTTCTGGATAATTTCTACTTGGCAACACTTTTTTCAGTAGTTTAAAGTCTACTAAAGACTGCAAAACCAAAAAATAAACTAAAAACCTGGGTATGACTTAAAAGAGTTTTCAGAAAATCTTTTGAAATGTTGAAAAGAAGAAGCAAGCCACACAAGTCTTTGAAATGCTCTCAGGTACATGGTAATTGCAGCTCCGAACTCTGGGTGTTTCAGCTGAACATTGTGACTTGGTTTTGTGTTTCAAAGGCTTTACAAATGGCTGAGAGTAATTTTTAAATTATTAAATGCTTTAATTTTTAATTATTAAATACCAGGAATACAGAGAAGGAATATTTTAGATAAATAATGTAACATCATTGTTAATGCTTCAGCTGTGCATTATTGACTTCAGGGAAAAACTGGCTTTGCTACCAGAAAAGCCTGTGAAGCTTCCTCTGGCATCAAAGCTGTGCTGTCATATCCATTTTATATGTTCCTTTGTTGTGGCATAAGCTACTGTTTCCACATCTCAGTTAAAATTAGTGAAATCATATTTTTAAGCCACTCTTAATTGCTGCTTGACTGATGCTAAGGACTAGTGGTAGAACACTCAATTTGTAATTTTTTTTTTTTTCTTTCCCACATGAACAAATAAGGGTGAAAGTTCAATCCCAGTGGGAATGCTGAGTCTTGAACTCATTTTATGGATAACAATGCAGAAAGAAGCAGTGAAAAAAAATTAAAACTTATAATACTGGGTAATGCTTTGCAGTCATTTATCCAGCCTGCTGTGAGAATAAGTTGATGTTCTCTTCCTAGGTGTTCCTAGATGCTGCAAAGGTCACACTCAGTGTTAACATCTTTGGTATGCTGCTCTGATGACTGTAAGGAGAAAGGAGTAGACTTGGACTCTTTGCTATGTTTAGCTTTGGTTTTAACTCATTCTTAGGTCAGAGAATCAGCAGATTGCAACAAGTAAATGGTGTTCTTTGAATTGCGGGGAATGCTCAATATTTCAAGTACATGATAAAAATCTAAATGGCTTAGTACACACTGGAGAACTCTCCTCACAAGAAATGACTTGGCTCACCTGCAGTCAATTGATGAAATATTTTCTTTACCATAGCTGAGTGATGGAAGTTTTTTGGGGAAGAAGTTCGACTAAGGAATATGTCCTGCTTCAGAACTGGAGCAAAATTACAAATGCAAGGGATTCTGCTCAAGATTGTTCTAGCAAATCTGTGTGTTACCTTTTGTCTGCCAAGCATGTGGGTATCCTTTTAGGCTGTTAGGTGATCTGTAAATGTCAGACATGGCCTGGAAGGATTCCTTTTGGATCAGACTGACTCTGTTTTGCTTTTATTGTCTCAAGAGTCCTATGTAGCTGCAAAACAATGCCAATTCTGTTTCCTTCCTCTTCGAAAGTATGTATCATAGAAAAAATATATTTTTCTATACCTTCAACAGTAGTGAAAGAAAGTAATAGAAAATATCTAGAAGGGAGCTGACATACTAGAAATTTCTAAAATTTTATAGAAGAAATAAAAATATGTGTTTTGGTTTGAAAAGACAGATGTCTGCAAAGGAAGGCAGGAGCCTCTCTTGAAATGGAAAATGTAAAACCTCTCCTTTGAAATTATTATAATTTTGAAATTAAAGGGCTCTCAGGCAAAGATATGTGAGTAGGAATAACAGTTCTTTACTCGTATGTATAAATAATAAAAAAAAAAGCCCCTACAGCTTAACAAGAAAATTAAAATAAAGTGCAGTAGTACAAAAAATACTGACAGTCAGGATACAACCTGACACCCTGTTGGTCACGGTGTGGGTAGCAGTCTGATTAAACGGTGGCTGCAGTCCTGGAGTGACAGATGTGGTTCTGTTGAAGCAATGATCCTGTAGAAGTTTTCCTCTGAAGGTCCAGTAGTGATGTAGAACAGTCTGATCTGGGAATCCAGTGGGAAAAGGCTGACTGTGGTGTTCCAGGTTTCAGATTATATCCAGGCAGGAATGCTTGGCTCCTCCCCTGGGTGGAGCATCTCCCAAGGGATGATGTGATTTTATCAGTCCTGCAGTGAGACTCAATGGCCCAATGACAGAAGAGATCCCCCTGGAGTTATGAGGGATAGGTCCTGGAAGGGAGAAAGAACACTGCTTTTAACACCTATAGAATACATACTTTTAGTTATATTTTGCATTGCAACCTCACAATACACCACAAGCATTTCTTGAAAAAGTTAAATAGGTGAAAGCATACAAGTAGGCCTCTATTAGTGAAATAGAAACAATGTTAAGGTCATATAAAGAGTTGAGTATTTCTTTAAAGTCTTGCACTAATAATATGTTTCAGTCATTAATTATTAGAGAAACTGGCCATTTCAGAAGTGAATGTAACCCTGTCTCTTATGTCAGGCTTACATTAGCTCCTGATGACACGTTCCAGATGTGCCCAGAATAAGAGACCTATTTATCGAAGAACATTTCTATTAAAATTTATAATCAAAAATACCTAAGAAACTTACACATTTTCCATAGAGCCTAGTAATGTACTTACATTCCTTTGTGTTTTGTTTTTTTTCAGGGAAGCCACAAAAGCAGACATCCCATCAAAACACATGGAGCACAGAACCACAGACACCTCTTGTATGAGCGCTGGGCACGATGGGGAATGTGGTACAAATACCAACCTCTTGATTTAATCAGGTATTAGTACTTAGAAGATTTTCTCTGATACAGAAAGCCTGGCAACAGTGTGCTAACTATATCCATAAATTCCCTATGCTTTCCTATAACATTTAAATATTCCCCATTATTGGATAAGGCTGGAGTTTTCTAAGTTGCTTCTTTTTGGTGGTCTTTTATAAGTTAATTCCAAATGACTCTGCATAAAGTTCATGTAGTTCCAACTGCTCAGGAATTTGCAGTGTGTAAGTTAAAATACAAACCCAAAATGTGGTCAGGTGATCAGAGACACATGTATCTTGTGAAAGCACCTTTGAAAGCAGACTCTTATCCACATGGGCAGTCAGAGTTGCCAGATGCACAGGACTTAAAATGCAACCCAATTTTAAGTTTTCCATGTGGGTTTAAATAAACTCTTATTTATATGTCTTAGACTTTGTGTTACTGGTTACCAAATGTAAAATAGAGAAATGTATATAATTTAAGGTAAACAACGGTGATATTTGGGGTTCACAGTTTCCTCCACTGACACTGAATACCAATAATTCATTTTCCTTGCTGTATGTTTTTATTCCTGATCCGAATCATAACTGATTATTGGTGGAGCTAAGCATGTGCTATGGGACAATTTTATGCTGTATCATCCTTGATTGACTTTCTGATCACAGCAATTTCATCTGTTCTAGAAATTGATACCCAAGTTTTGAAGTATTCAAGTCTCTATCTCTCTATCCTAAGTTTAATAATGTTGCTACTAGTCCATCTACTTAGTCATTGCAAGGACATGAAGATTACAGAGGCACTACAGTTACATTGTTCTCATAAATCTGCAATTAGTGTCACTAAAATATTATGCTAACCTGAAAAAAATCTGTTTGGTAAAGTGGCAATTTTGCCATAAATTTGTTGTGGTAGTTCCTTGTTAGAATTATTCTACCACTGTGACAGCAGAGATAGATAGATAGATAGATAGATAGATAGATAGATAGATAGATAGATAGATAGATAGATAGATAGATGTCACCTTAAAATTTAGTTTTAAACAATATATGTGTTTTCTTTTCATGCAGGCGATACTTTGGTGAAAAAATTGGATTGTATTTTGCCTGGCTGGGATGGTATACTGGAATGCTTATTCCTGCTGCCCTGGTTGGGCTCTTTGTTTTCCTCTATGGATTATTTACAATGGATTCCAGCCAAGTAAGGTAAAATTCTATTTAACTATATGCAACAACCTGTTGAAAATTAAGAACAGTCTGACACAACTTATATTGCTATATTTTTAAATGTTTTGCAGATATGGTAATAATGTAAAAATAACCAAAATAGAATATTGAGTCAAAATAGAAAATTGAGTCAATTATTTACGCTTTGTTTATTTGTTTTGCATCAAGCCAGATGTGTTCCACTGGCATTGGCCATTTTTATCACTGCATCTGCAGTGATTTCCACTAAGGGAAAACAAACCAGTCTGTAAGGACCAATTCTCATGTTGCAGTTACTGAAACAGTTGTTAATCTAATTAAGACTAATGGGTGAAAAAACAGACATATTCCCTCATTACCTCCATCTGGCTATAACTTCCAAAGTTTAGTGCAGTTGCTAAACTTAAACTTTTGCCTATGTCTTTTTTTCCTTCTTCATTAGTAGTGGAAACTTGGAGTCTAACAAAATTCTTATCTTTGTGAATGTAACTTGCAGCTAGGAGACTCAGCTTCAGGGAGATTACAGCCATGTGAAATGAACCAAGTTTTCAAGTTTCTCACTTCTCTGATTCTGCTCTGAGAAGGGTTTGTGTCAATTTAGATGTTGTGATGAGGGTGCTGAAGTGCTGACTGTACTTCTAGGAACTCTCTGAGGATCCACCACATTGCAAAGTATTCCATTAAATGTTACCAGACAGTATCAGTATCGGTTTCAGTGCTCTTACAGCTGCAGCTGTTGCTCCAAGAAGTTTGGGTGCTTAGGCTGTATGAATACTTAGTTTTCATAGAAAATGTTTCTCTGGTTTTGAGTAAGACTGTATTTAAGTTTAAATTATACTTAATACTATTACTTAAATTTCTTAAATATACTTAAAACTAAGTTTTATCTAAGGAGTTTTCTTTAACTTCTTGTTTCACAGTGAGTTATTATATTCTGCAGTGCTGTAATGAACGCTTCTTTTAAAGCTTGCTTTGTACAGGAAACTCCTGAGAAACTGTATGAATTCAAACCACATTAAATACAGTTAAATGCAATAAACTTTACAGCCAGGAAATGATCTTTAAGATATTCTCTGTATTAGAATTGTTTTTCACCATTAATGTCTTCAAAATGCAGTGGATCTAAAGTCAAAGATCAGTCTGTTCTTAGAGCACAGGGACCACAGCTCTTGAACTGTCAATCTTGTATTTATCATATGTATAACAGCACAGTTCCAACAAAGGGGAAACAAGGGGCCATAATCTACTATTATCAAGGT
This sequence comes from Parus major, assembly GCF_001522545.3. Classification (NCBI taxonomy): domain Eukaryota; kingdom Metazoa; phylum Chordata; class Aves; order Passeriformes; family Paridae; genus Parus; species Parus major. The sequence goes on along the minus strand of NC_031774.1, from coordinate 3,284,307 downwards.
TTACCTTAGTATTTCCTCCTTGTGGAAGAGAAAGGTGTGTCATTGGCAGCTCTCCAAGACAAGAAACTCCATACTAGTTCCCAGGACATTTGGATTATATTAATAGAATTTGGACATGCTGAAACAAAAATGGAGAATGAATGAATTGTATTTGTTTCATGCACTTCAAAATAGATTCTGATCCAAGGGCACTCTTTGACCTAAACTGGAGGAAATATGGAGTTATAGTCAAGCAGAAGGGTTTGAATAATCCTATAGGAATCCCTTCATTTGGGTTCTTTGAACAAACTGGTGCAATATCTATTACCTATCTTTATTCCCAAATTCGATCTCGGGTTGATTAGTCTCTATAAAAGTAAATCTGATAGCTTGAAAGAGTTTGGTTTTGAATGTGTTTATAGATATCATTAATTATCACTGCTGTAAACTGTTCCTTTATTGCCAATCAAACAGAACTGCCAGGCATGAGCACAGCATAGCTTGAGCTATCTTTGCACCATGTGCTTTAGACAGATTTCAGATATAATGGTGAAAACAGTACAAAGCAGCTTATTTTCCTCTTCTACTGAAGATTTGAGTTGCAATAACAATTAACACAGCACCTGTCACAAACATTTGTGTAACAAATGTTATTGCTTTTGCAAAGTAGTGTGAAAGCATGTGACCTATCACTGTCAATATGATTTTGTGAAACTTCATGTGTTACTAAAAACAAAGCAGCACTTTAACTCAGGATATATGGTAGAGAAAATGTAGTATTTATCATCTTGAATTTAAATTCAAAGTATAGTACATTTTGGCCTTATGACTGTTTCCATTATTACCATAACATGGTTAAAATGTGATTTTTTCACACTCAATAATTCGAATAAAAATGTAAGTAAGAAAATTCTCTGATGCAACACACATTAAAATTTCTGTTGTTCTGCAACTCTGAAATGTCTGTGTATGCTCATTCTGGATTAAGAGTTACTCAGGATGATCTATTTGTCAGGTTCACATTTTGTTTAGAGTTTCAGTGAACTGGTGATTCTGATGTTATGTAAAGTATGACCAATTATTAATATTTACATTTAATATTTTATTTATGTTGTTGTTATGCCAGAAAGTATTTAACAGATACACTCATTTGGAAATAAGCATTATCTTCCAAACAGAATTAGAAATGTAAATACAGCTTTTATAAGAAGGAGAGATGAAAGCACCATGTTTATTAAAACAAATTAGTTGGCATTTCCTGGCACGTGTTTTATACTGCTACTTCCCTAGTGTGTCAGAATCATTTCAGGCATGTCATCATTGCTAAAAGATAGGGAAAGGTGGTTACTGAGGTTCTTCAGGAAGTCACTGCAGTTTAAAATGTGCTTTAAAATTCAGTTTTTCACTTCTGTTAGTTCTGTTTTGCCTTTGTTGAGACACTTAGCTCTGTTCTATGCTTTGAATACAAATGGTCCCAGTGAAAACAGTGACTTCATCTTCTTAAATCTCAGGATTCTTAAACACCAGAATGTAGCTTGAAGATATTAACCCCCAAAATGTGACATTAAAGTGGAATTTTTTCATTAGTCCTATACATAACTTCTTCTGTAGAAAATAAAAATAAAAATAAAAATGCCAGAAATCCCCATTAGTGGGTTTTTGCATGTGATTGATCTAAGTGTGTGTACTATTATCCTGTGGAGCAAACATTCAGCTGATATAAATGGTGTCATTTGATTGAAATCTATGTAAATATACCAGTGTTGTCTATCCTCTGAATGTTTGGTATCTTCTACATAATTTAGAAAAATGGGCTGTAAATACATTTGAAGAGTAGTGAGCAATTCTTTGGTTTTCTGTTTGTGATATTTGGGAGAGGATTTGCTAGTGTGAGAAGTGTAACATGATGCCCAAAAATATTGTGTACTACTCTATGTATTCATAGTATTCAGGTTCTTGATTTGGGATTAGGCTTTCCAAGCCAAATACTCACTTTCAATTTATTTTATTCGTCCGGTTTTGTGGTGCACGCGCTGTTAACAAACAGAGAACATAAATGGTGTAACCTCAGAAAATCTTGGGAATGCTAGAAGTGTTTTTATAACCTTTATTTTCCTATTTCCTACTAAAGCAAAGAGATCTGTGAAGCAAATGAAACCATTATGTGCCCTATGTGTGAACGCAATTGCACACTACAAAAACTCAATGAAAGCTGCATATATGCCAAGGTAATTATTGCATTATTATCAAGATAATTTTGGTTGTATAATGGCTGCCCTTTCTTCAACCAAGTTTCCTGAAAAAACAGGTTGTTTCTCTACAGATGTTGTTTTCAGCCCTTGTAATTCATCTTTCTAATAAGGGAATGCTCTGAAATTATCTGGGGTTTTTCTAAAATTACTTTCTGTGAGCATTTCCTTATTAATAAATTCTTACGATTTTCATCAACTTATTAAGCCTCCTGTGAGGACTTCGTGATAAAAGTTTTTGTAAAGTTTTTTCTACTTTCCTCTATAACTGTCTTATTAATCTGTTTCCTTAATTTGCATTTGAATTTTTGCTCCTGCTTTGTTCTGTCAAACTAATGCAAAGATTTTATGCAATGAAATATTTTGCTACAAGAAGCTATTCTTGTGAAGAAGAAGGTACTTAAATAGTCAAAAGGACCTCTGTGTACATGCAGAATTTGCAGGTGAGCAATGTATTTTGATGTGTGGTGTTTTCATACTGCTGGAAAAGCAGCCTTGGCTTTTATCTTTGTGTTCCTTATCCCATAGAATAAATCTGTCTCAGAAGCCCTTTCTGTATTTATAAAACATGGTTGTCTCTTTGCCATGGCATTACAAAAAAAACCAGCAGAAGTATCAAAGAGAAAATCAATTTTGTATTAGATGTCAAAATTTCTAATAGATAGGACCAATGCTGAGTAAAACTCAACATTTCAAACTTATCTGTGAAAATATTTTTTAAAATTATTTATGTTTACTATTTACAAATTTAATTTTCTGTTTTATAATGCAAAAGTTAAGAGGTTATTTTGTAACAACAGCAATAAATACCACTGGAAATGTTGCACTTTAAAAAAAAAAGTGGTTTTTGTTTTAAAATACTACTATAACTATATAACAGAAAATAGTTCCATGAGGGGATTTTGTAAGCATTTTTATTTATTTTTTTTTAAAATGTGTACTTAAGGTAAAAGCATTCTTAATTGAAACAGCATTATGCAAGCTATACAACCCATCCCAGAAATGCCTCTTTTTAGAAGGTGATAAGTGCTGCTTCAGAAATCCACTGCAGTTGTAGCAGGAAATTAATTTATTTGAAATGGTGGCATCCCTTTATCTGTAGATCCTGTTATTTTAACATCTTCAGTTAATAAGAAGCAGGTTTTGTGTCTTATTTATATTCACACTGGCATCATGTGCTTAAATCATGCAAATTTCACATTTAATGTCTGTTATGATTTGACACTGGCCAAATGCCAGGTACCCACAAAAGTTGTTTGCTTACCCTCTCCTACTACAGTTGGGCAGAGGAGAGGGAAAAATTATCAATGAAGGGCTCATGAGTTAAGGACTGGGAGAAAAATACTCTAAGAGCGAATTAGATTCAAATGTAATGGTATAAAATAAATTCATTATTAACAGAGTCAAAGGAGGATAATGAGAATTAAAATAAGCCTTTAAAGCACCTTTTTTTCCCCCTCCAGCCCATCCCTCTTTTCCACCAACAGTGCTGGGAGACATCACATGAGGGGTTTTGGTCAGTTCCTCACTGAGATCATCTTCTGTTCACTCAGAGAGAGGATTCTTCTCTCTGCTGTGCCATGGCATCCCTCCCATGGGGAAACAATCTTCCCAAAACTGCTGTGGTGTGGGTCACTCATCCATGGGGTGCAGTCTTTTAAGGCCAGGCTGCTCTAGTTTGGAAGGAAGGACCCTCTATCTCTATCTCGGGAAGCAGGGACTCTCAATCTATATTTGGTCTCCCACTGGATCACAGCTTTCCCTGGCATCCACCTGCTCCAGCATGAGCACTTTTCCAAAAGACTGTGAGTGGATCTCTGTGTCTTCTGTGGACTTCATGCATTACAGCAGGACAGTTTGTTTCACCATAGTCCTCACCACAGACTCCAGAGGAATCTTGGCTCCAACACATGAAACACCTCCTCCCTCTCCTTTTCTTCTACTGACCTTGGTGTCACCATGTGGTTTTTCCCCTCATATATCCTTACTTCCTCCTCTTCTCTGACTAGAAGAGAAATTGCTGCTTGTAGGTGCCATTGTCAACAAATTCCAGCAGAGAAGGCAAGGAGTAACCACTCACATTCCATCATCACAGGCACTCTTTTTTTTTTTGTGTCTACAATTATGGAAATTCATGTAAGTTCCCAGCATTTCCTGCCAATGCCTTTGTTCTGAAAAACTGATCAACCTCGCATTAGAACACAGAAAACAAACAAAAAAATGTCTCCTTTCAGGATTTTTCTGTTCTGGATCTCCACCAACTGGGGGAGAGAGAAAATTCTCTTTGGGAAGGAATAGGATTACCATCTGGCCACGCAAATGGCAAAGAAAACCCCCAAACAAATAAACACAAAACAGCCAAACAAAAAAAAAACAAAACCAAAAAATCCAACCCAACAAAAACAGCTTTATGAAGCTTTTTTCTAAAGGTTATAATGTAATACCTTCACACACTATGATGTCTCTAAAGAAAGCTTCACTCTACCTTTGTTATGAGCTGCCTGGTTTCTGGCAGGGATTGTGATTCTGCTGGTTACCACTGTGTTGCTCAAGTTGAGCAACAAATATCTAAATATGTGTCAGCATTCCACTGTGTTTGCACCCAAATTAGTAACTTAAAACAATTTGTAATGCTAGAAAACTACAGTCTGATTTCAAATCAATGGTATTTTCTGAAGCACTGTTAGTGCTATAAGTAAGTGGAACTAATATATTTAAAAATAAGGGATAGGATCTGCTCTCTGGAAAAGAAAATGACATTTCCTGGTTCTTTCTTGTTCATTAGATGGAGCTTATAAGCATTTTCCTCTGGTTTTGTCATTGTGGGAACATTATTTCTCTGGCTACCTTGTACATAACCTAAGAGTTAATAAACAAGGGAAGCTATTTGTGAATAATTTTAGGAATCAGCACGCTTATTCTGGAATAAGTGTTTTAATCCTTACTCATTCAAGTAGCTCATTGTAGAGTACATAAACATTGATTTAATTAGGAACAGTAAGTTCCTCCAATTTATATTAATTTCCCCAAATTAGTTTCTGTCCTGGGACCTGCCTCATTTATGTAAGGGGTGTGTGCTCATGTTTCAGGTTATTAAACCTGCTGTCAGGGGTTCTTTGTTAAATATCTGCCAAGTTTCCCTACAGAGGATCACTTTGGACAGAACTAATTAATGCTGGAAAAAAATCATACACTCCAAATGCTTTATCTGCCAAGGTTTTGCAAAGCTAGAGACAAAATACAGAAGATGCCTTTTTCCTTGTTCCTGCCCATTTCTTTCATCCCCTCCTACTTCCATTTAAAAATGCCACACTGAAGTGATGTTTATAATTTTAGGAAAAGGCAGGTACTACCTGCCTAGAAGCTGAATGGCTGAATGATCAGGCTGTCATTTCCATCCACATTAAATGGACTCTTTGATCTGTGGTGATTGGCACGGTCTTGGGGCTGGTCCTGCAGCCAGCACACCTTGGCCTTGACTTGGGGCAGGATGTGGATTCAGGGTGGGTATGAAGGGCCTGAAATCTTATCTGGTGGTGACAACATCTGCTCTGCTTAGTGGCCTTCTTGATCTTGATCAGCAGAGTCTCACACCATGCATTTAGCCTTGAAGAGAGTCAAGTCTTAATTTTGTTTGTGGTGCTATAACACTTTCATCTAAACACTATAACAAGACAGTGCCAAATCAGGAAGCAAGTATTTGTTTTCTACTCTTAGCAACATTAATTCCACCAGGTTAGGTTTGGTTGGTTGGTTCATTTTGTGTTTTCTTGGAAAGATGCACTCTTTCCTTAGCAGAATATCCAAGATCACATCTTCACACAGGTTTGCATTAAAACCCAATAATATTAATCTGATTTATTGAGCTGATTTTGTTCTCCTCTCATATTTTCATTCTCATACCCATTATGTTTGCGCTTTCCTTTATGGAAGCAAAAGGAAAAAAAAAACCCAAAATATATATTTGATGGACAGTTGATCCCACTGTGTGATCTTGGCAGGGAACATATTGGATTTATTCATCTCCAATACCAAACAGTAAATTCCATTTAAGAACCTTAAAAAGATAAGAAAATAAAACCATAACTTACATACAGATGAAATACATGTTTTTAATTAAATTCTCACAATATTATAATAATTCTACTCCATGAGAGATAAAATAGAGGAAAGAAACACAGTCTCTATTAACTTTTTCTGCATTCATACATTAGTTTTCTTAATTTCTGAGGCAGAAGTAGTAATGCTGGCCTTTTCTAGAAGAATGAAAATCTGTCTGCAGGATGAATTCTCCCTTGTAGGGGCAGATTAGGTAACCTGCCTGAGGCAGGCTGTCAGCCCCAGAATCCTGGCACACCTGTACAGAACATTCCTGCTGGCTAATATAACTTCAGGTGTCAGAGAATGTCACAGTACAGCAAAACATATTCTGGTTACCTGCACCCTTCCATTGCCACAAGGACAATAAGCTTATTTTCATGATAAAACTTAAAAATTGGTTCTTAAGTCAGCAAGAGAGTCAGCCTCAATGAAAGGAAAGTCTTTTCATTGATATTCTTTCTCAAGACATTCTCTTATTTCAGGTGGTGGGAAATCACCATGAATTTTCTGTATGGTTTAGAACAATACATATCAGAGACACTTTTTCATTCCTTTTCTCTCTCTCTTCAGGTCTTCTTTTATATTCTTGTGGTGATGCTGATTTGCTCTAGTATTTTATAGTGATTTGTGCTTTTAAATGCTTTTCAAATAGGAATTTGAAGCCTCTGCTCTGCTTAATAATTGCCAGCAACATCTTAAACCACCTTTTTTTTAGAAGAAATGTAGGGACATTATCCCTGGATAAATTACATTGTTATAAACTGGTAATCTTAGCTCTACTGAAAGGATATTGTTCTTATCAGCTTCCTAAATGGTGTTTCATATTATGGGTAGAATATTAGAAATTTCAGATTTCTGTAATGTAAGTTGTGATGTTTTCATAAGTGAGACCTCAAATTCACCCATTCAGATGTTTAAAAGGCATGCAAAACCTAATTTCTTACTGAAACCAATACTTGTTTTCAGTAAGTATGAACAAATGAATAAATATAAAGTATTTATATGAACTAAGTATAAATAAATAAGCACTTTTTATTTCAATGTTTTTTTTTCAATCACTAAGCCTTAGACTTTGCAGTTGAATTGCTGTTCTGACCAAAAATCTTATAACAAAGAGTAAGATAAGGGGTAAATCTAATTAAGAAAAGAGCATTCATGGAGGAAATTAACTTCACAGTTTAGAATCATGGACACTTCTGCAGAATGATATTTAGAAACAATTTAATGTTTGTTGGAGTTCAGGTGCACAAGCCTTTTAAGAAGGAGAATGTCAACAATTTGAGAGGGTGAGGTGTTTGGATAAAAAGGAATACATGCTATTTTTACCTGCAGAGAAATTACAAAATATCTAGGTAGAAGAACAAAATGGAATCAAGAGACAGTAATTATGTACAGGGAGAAAAGTGAAGAGGTTGGTTTTTTTTTAGCTCATAAAAACCTTGAAATAGAAATGGTTGAGATTAAGTTTGACCTACCATATAACAAGAATTCTGGATGAAATTTTAGCCTGTCTGGACATGGATAAAACATCTCAGTGTCTGTGAAACAAAATGACTGGTGATGCTTGAAGTGATAGTCTGGAACATCAGATTTCAAATTATACCAGAAGTCAGAGTGTGACTGAAAACCTTGGTAGAAAAAACATGCTAATAGTACTAATTTTGAGAAAGTTTGGCTTTTGGTTTCTGCCACCAGTTATGTACTCTGTGATTATTTGGAGCAAAAAATGAGCTGGCAGTAATTTTTTTCCTGATATATTTATTTTTTTATTCAGGTTACACATTTATTTGATAATGGAGGGACTGTCTTCTTTGCAATTTTCATGGCAATTTGGGGTAAGTACATTTTTACTGGTGGTTTTTTGTTTGTTTGCTTGCTTGTTTTTTGGTGTTTTGTTTTGTTTTTTTTAGTTCAGCTGATCCTTTTATATAATTACTTGATAAACGGAGATTATAGCTCTTGATAAAAGTTAAAGAAGGATTATGATTTTGCCACACAAACTAATTCTTTTCATTTTCATTAACTTGAATTTCTATGCCAGTAATGGGTAATACCTTTTATGGCTAATGTAATGATTTTCTTTAGGGTCCTAAATGTCTTTAAGCCTGAATTTTATATTATTCAGGCCAAAGTCCTTTTAGAGGAAAACATGTAGGTTAAGTTACTGCTCTTGAGCCAATATAAAAATCACATCTTGTAGGGGACTCTTATAGAATAAATGAGAATGGTTTCATGGGAGCAAATTAGAGGAAAGTATAGGAAAGGTTTGATGTTAAGTGCTTACTGCAATTAAGGTATTTACATTCAAATTCTTAGTCTGAATCTCTCATTATGTTCACACTGACATCAGACACATCATGTTGAGGGGCTCAAGTCAAGCAGGGGGATATCCACAGAGGATTCTGTTGAGTTACCAAGAACAGCCTTGCCTTTTGTAGAAGGTCAGTGTAATAGTGCCATAAAAGACAGATTTAATGGTTCCAGCGTGAAATTCTTGCTATAATTAGCTTTCACTGCAGCTAATAGGATTTTGCTGCTGGGAAATAGGGAAGAAGAATAGAACCAGAGACAATTGATTCTACCAATGTACATGTTTGTCTGTGTAAACACAGAAAATTACAGTAGTTCACATACATGGCACTGTCTGCATTCAGGCCAGAGTTTTACAGTTTTGAATGAAATGGTACACAACAGCTATAGTTATATTTATATATATATTTATATATATATATTTATATTTATATTTATATGTGTATTTGTATTTGTATAATTATAAACATAAACATAAATATAAATATAAATATAAATATTTATGTATTTATGATTCTAACTTAAAGTGAAGTAAGAACAAATGTCACAGATTTTGGAGGCTGGCATGGTAAAAGCAAGTAGCAACATACAAACAACATCAAATAGTTACATGGGCAACAGAAGCACATCCCCATACATGCAAAAATTATGATTGGATTGTTAAAAATCAACATAATATAATTAAAGAGCACACTTTAATTACTGGCCTCAGTGATACTTCTTCATTTACTGCTAATCTTGCTATTACTACCTTCCAATTATTAATTATTACTTTCAAAAATTCCTAAAATACCATGCATTTAATTATATGGTAACTGGTGCAGACAACACAGGTAGCTTCTTAGCATCTCTTCATCACTATCTTTAAGTTCTCCTTCAAGAGAGCTCTTTCCATTTTCAGCTGAGGCCAAGATTCAAGTGGAAGGAGGAATTTGCTTGTATGACACTGCTTTACCACAGGGAAGGTGGCATTATATGGGCTAAGGAAGGTGAAAGCTGAGCTTTACATTTTTCTTCATTTCAAGCATCAGAGTGATATTCTCATGTAATATAGGTGAATCTGTCTCAGATTTTTGGTCTGCTGGATACAATGTTAGAAATCAGGTTCTGGTATTGATGGGACTTACGCTGCTTTTATGACTGAACCTGAAAAGAATGGCAAAACTGCATATATGGATTGAAATCTTTAAAATTTTAAATAAATACCTGTTTTTCCCATGTTCAGTGTGACTGACATAATTTCTCTCTGGAGTGTATGTGCATGTAATTTACTCACATATTGAATAAAATCTTATTGCAACATTCATAGACAGTTAGTGAGATAACTCCATTCCATCAGTGTGATCCACAGTCCCCACACTAACAAAAGCATTTTAGCATAGCATGATAACAAGGACATATCACATATGTGTAGTTTGCTCTGCACTTTATTTTGTTTATTCTATGGCTTTACAGTTGTTTCACATATTCTTTCTTTCTATTTAGACTTGTCTGGTAATTGCAAACAGATAAACTGTGCAATTATTTGCATTATACTGCCATAATTTTACTCTTTAGCTGGACAGAACTGTACCATGCTTTTTAGGATACCTATATATGTATCAGAGATAATTCTTTTCCTCTCATATCAAGTATTTCTTCTATCTAATCTGTAATGACATGTTTTAAATAATTTTTACAGATCTAGCCTGCAATTCAAACAACAGATCTGTTTGACAGAGGAATAGAAGCTTATCACCATTTTTTCATTGATAATTATTTTAAATTGGTGTCATCTAGTCAAAGGTTAGATGTAACTTGTTTTACTCAGTAATTCCATTCTCCAGCAAACTTCAAGTAATCCAAATTAAATAATCCAAGTAAACCTAATTAATCTTGTTGTATTCACTGAAGAAAATATTACAAATTAACCCAAATTCCCCAAATTTACATTTGGGAAAATAATGATCTGTGTTGTTTATCAGATAGAAATTATATTTGGATAGAATAGTTTCACTTGAAAGTAGTTAAATTGAGGATTTTTTTTTGTATTGATACTAAAATATCATTGTAATCCTAGTCAAATTTTCTCTGTTAAATTGTTGACCAAAGTTACACAAAGCAGAATCTTACCTGCTTGCTATTTCTATACATTTAATTTCTAAGAAAGCAAGTATAATATTCTTCCAGGAAAACCATAAGCTGATAATTTAATTACAAAGTAGATGAGTGATGCTCTGCTACTGAGCCTTGCCTGTTGTATCTTGGTGCGTCTTGTGATTTTTCCTTGCTTTTCAAGACATTGTTTACACAGTGATGGCTGTAAGGTAACAACTGTCAGCTTATTTTGGAAGAAATGAGAGGGTGCAGATAGCAGGCAAGAATATAAGTGTGGTGGTGTGATGTCAGCCATTGGAATGCCACTAGATGGGCACCCTGCATTGTCTTCCTCTGTCTTGTCTGCTGTGCTGGTTTTGTCATCTGATGCGCCTCTGAAACTCATGGTTTCAACATATGGTTCCAGGGAGTTGTCTTAGTGAAGAACTGAAGTAATAACACAATAATTTTTTGTACATGGCTTGAAAAATTTGAATCACTATCTACTGAGTACCTCATGGTTTAATTCAGCATCCCTCACATGCAAGTCCAGTTAACTGCTTTCTGATGTATGGGAGTGCAGAAGATGAGGGCCCTGATTCATGATTTTCTGATAACTCATGTCCCTCAAATTTCATAAAACTTTTCTTCAGAGTATTCATTTTTTTCTTGGAACTGAACTTGCTCTCCAAGTCTCCTTCCTTTTCAGTCATCATTATCTAAAAATCAGGCACATTGTAATTATTAGCTATGTATTAACTATGATGGGAAACATGAAAGTCTGATGATCCTTAATTCTTAGTACAAACTGTACTTTCAGTCCTGTGTTAAAATCTTGAAAGCTAATTAATGCAAAAAATTACTGTGCCTTCTAATCTTTTATTTTTCTGAAGACCTGATTCAGAACAGCAGGATAGAAAAGTGCCATGACAGTTTTATGTTCCATTGTTTTCCCACGCATACTTAACTTGGTAATTAAATGCACAATGAATAATTCCTTTGGAAGTGTTTATAAGGAGTCATCTTTGGTCACAAAAGTTTCTGAACTTTAATAAATTGATGTGCTATATGTTTTAAATCTAATTTCTACACATATGCTTTGAAGTCCATTCAAGTAATAGGTAATAGCTGTTACCTGATAGATAGGTCATGCCTGTCACTAGGTTCTCCCACTCTGGGAAGTGTTAAATAATGAATTAAAGAGTAAATAATTTCAAAAAGACATATTTTATTCGGGGTGAGCTTTAGTTTTAGTCTGTACTAGGTCGCTTGAAAGTTCACATGCCTTATAAAGCCTCCAGTTCAATTTAAAAAAACTGTTTTATTTGAGCATTATAATTTTATTAAACCAGTTGCACCTTAGTTAGATCATTACCTTCATTGGCATCTTTTGGATTAGGTAATGTAGCAGAAGGGTTGCTGGAATTATGATTTAGCTTTGTTGTTTGCTGAGTGGGGTTGAAATTTGGGGTAGGACTGTCCTGCTTCACCATGGGTGATGTCAGAATGACGCTGATGAGGGCAACATGGTGGGTTTGATTGAAGAGTTATCACTGGGAAGCACTAAAACCCCAGGAGTTCTGAAGATGACTGTGGAATGCCTTGGGGTCACTGGAAGTAGATGTAGATGCAGCACTTCAGAAAATTCACCCATTGTTCTAAATGTTGCTAAAGGCTTTGGGCTTGTGTGGATGTTCGTGGCTGAGTTATTTATTCCATGTTTTTGACACATCTGAAGAGAAGGTGGTGCCACCAGAGGACCTCAGGAATATGGGATTGGGATCATCCACTTTTTAACTCCAACATATGACACCACAGTAAATTCTATAATAAGTCATTCATCAGAATGATTAATTAGTTGGATGTCCATGTATGTGGGTACTTCACCAGCTGAAGGAAGGAGATTTAGAACTGGAAAAAGTAACTTTATTTTGTCTTCAAGCCTCTACTACTTTTTATGCTTTTTCCTATGGGTGGTTTTTTAGAGGGTCTGTCTTTTGTTTTTTGTTTTGGAATTTTTTTTGGGGGGTGGGGGGCAGAGAGACTAAGGGCTGTTTTTTTAAAATTTGTTAGTTTGTGGTTTTTTATTTAGTTGTGTATTTTCCCCTGATTAGCTTCTTTGTATGTAACACCATTAATGGCAGTGTGAAGAGCACATACCATGACAGTAGGTAGGAGTCAACTATGGGTAATGCTCTGTCAATGGCTAATTAAATATCACATCAAGGTGTCTCATTGCACCTTTATTCTTATTTGTTTTGTGCTTTGAAGGTGGCACCATTACTTCCAACACATGTGCTTATACAATGTCATTTAATCTATTTTTTAATGTATATTCCATTTCTCCACATTGCTTATTTCCCAAGATCAGTTCTATGGTGAAGGACCTATGCTTGGAAAACATTTGTAACTTCCTTTAAAAAAAGAAAAGAGAGAGCTTTTGCTTATCAGTTAAACTCAGGATAAAAACTTTGATCCCAAACAAGCAAGCCAAAGAAAACCATGTTTGAAGTTAAATAATCAGCTTCAGTTGTGTTTACAGTATGAACAGTAGCCCTCCAGAGGACTATTAAATGCTGTATTGTCTCAATATTAGATTTTGATTCATTAGTAGAAATAACTGGGAAAAAACCCACAAAACCTTGAGGGGAAAAACCCAAAGTTTTCAAAACACATGCTTTCATTTTAATAGTACCATTGTTTCAATTCAGTACGGTGTTCTTTACATGATTGTATTAATACTCATATTAGTAAACAACGTGTCTTTGATCAAATTGCTTATTATCCTTTCACTGTAATTAAACTACATAAGGAAATTATGCTCTATTCACACTGACTATAATTTTAATTCCTAGAGCAGTGTACAAAGGAGTCAGTATCCTTGCTGAACAAATTCTTTGTCATTTTTTGCAATAGTCTTTGTGGAGAACCACTGAGAACAAAACTCCTTGCTTTGAAAGTTATTGTAGTTCTCAGGCTGTGTTGAAGTGCTTCCCTTTGCAATACTTAACTCTTATTTCTCTACTGTTGCATCAATGTTCATACAATTTAGAAAAATGCTGAAGTTCTTCAAGGACAGTCATTGCCTTTAGGGCTTAATATGCAAGCAGTGCTAACATACATTTGTAGAAGAACCCAAAATGTACATTAACTGGCTGAGTAAGTATTGAAGGAAGCTATGAGTTATTAATTATATCATGTAGATTATTAATGTGAAAAAAACCAAAACAGATTGTGCTATTTGGTTCCCTGTTATTCACATTCCTCAGTACCAGCTCAGTGAAAATCAGTGCAACAGGTGTAGCCTGAAGTGAGTGGAACTGACATTGACATGGGATTAGGCTGCACTTCAAATTTTTTTTTTAATCTTTTTTTCTTTGTCAAGAAAAAGGAGGTTTTTACATAGGATGGTCACCATAATGTTTCTTCAGTGGGTTTTGCACTCTGCATTTTTTTTCTGTGTTGCTAGAGATGCTCACATTGCATCTGAGACCTGTGCCAGCTGAGAAGAAAAAAATAAAAAAAAAGTCAGTTACAGAAGGTGGAAAAATTGAAATTTCTCCTTCAGTGTATGGCTTTATGAAGAGATTGTAGTGGCCTTTATTTAAGGTCACCAGGATGTGAATGGAATTTCCCATAAAATTGGCCTTCCAGCGTGAACCTGAGTATGTAAAAATAGATTTTTAGCATGATGAAATAATTGCAACATTTCCTAACCACAACCATCACCAGTGATGGGCATAATGTCTACAAAACCTCTGCAATTAAGAAGAAAATATTCATTTCAACTTCTTTTTATGGATAGATAATACAGTCTTTAGAACTACAAATTACATTCTTTTGCATGTCATTAAATTGAACTTTTCACTGTTTCCCTGGCTTAGAAAGTAATTTAATCTTTTGAGTAAATGGTGATGTGATTAACAATTATTACAATTATTAAATTATAACAAATTATTAATGGGACTTTTTTGACCTGAGATAACATGTTCATATTTGCAGAATTTTCAAACTTAACAAAAGCCTCATTTTCTACCTTTTCATCAATGAACAAAAAATAGACAGAACACTTAAAGTAATAGATATTTAACTATTTAACTTCTAGAATTCACAAAGAAATTATTACAAATGATGGTCCCAGATACATACTGGATGTTTGATTGTGTGGATCTTCGCTCTAAAATTCAGATTGCTCTCCAAAAATGACATTCTTCTAAATTTAATGAGTAATAAACATTACATATTTAGGCCTAAATATATTTTGATTTTTGCTCTGAGAAAAAAATAGTGTTTAAGTTTTTAGTAAATTACAAAGAGGAATATAAATATGAATTGTAGTCTATAATTCATTTTTTACCCTCTGTTTTCTATCTAGCAACTTGACAAATATAAAGGCACTGGCCTAGCTTTTGGAGTGTGTTTCCTGTCAGATTTTGGTAGCACTAAACTCAACAGAGGCAGTAACAAAGCAGATTCTAGCCGAAGTTTGCTATAAAGTGTCATATACAGAATATTTCACCACCAGCATCACCCCTCACCAAAATTGAATATGGCTCTGAACTTACTCTGAGAGGAATTCTATACTTGCTTGATAAGGAGCATAAATACCCACTAAAGAAAATAATTAGTTGGAGGGAAATGCTGCCATTGCTTATGGTTGCTACTTCTCTAATATTTGAATCACAAAATGGTTTGGGTTTTTTTTTTTTTAAATTATTTTCTCAGAAATACACTCTAAGTAGAATTAAACTGCACAACTATTAATTTTTAAAAAGATAGCTTCTTCTTATTGCAGTTTCCTACAGTACACTTGGTGAGATGAGAATTGGTAAAGGCCTGTATTCCACAAAATAAAGCAGCAGCAGAAACTTCAATTAAGAGAAGCATGCTGCTGGAAATGGATCTGATCCTATCTCCAAATATGTTCACAGTTGCAATAATTTAAGAAAACAATGTAAATCCAAATTTTATGAGTTTATCAGATGTCATTAATTTTTACTTTTGAAAATATAAACAGCTAGGGGTCTAAATGTTACAACCCTTACTCCTCTCTTGAGATCTTATATTCAAAAATACTGGATTAAATTAGGAATGAAAAAGTCAGGCATATCATACAGAACTTCATATGCTCATCCAGTCAGCTCGTGACTTTTTTCATTCTTTAATCCTTTATGTGTATTTAGTCTAGGCTGGTTTGTGGTGAAGAGAGAAATGTTTCAGTATTGTGTGACTATTTGAGTGGAATGCCATGATGTTGTCATCTGTTTCCACTTTAAATTTTTAAGGAATCAAGTGCAAATACCTTTGAATAACTTATCTTTGAGGTAAGCGTTGAGGATATGGTATCTACAGGAAGTCTTTATATAGAAGCAACTGGTGGTGTTCCTTGAAAGTACTTCATGGACAAGTGGAAGTTCTTCTGTGAGAGGGACTAAGTTCTTCCAGTTCTGATATCCCTTTGGGGGCAAATAAATTGTTTATTGGCATGAGGTGGGGTGGTCTGTGTCAGGAGGGAGGACAGAGTCGGATGCTGTGGGTTTGGTTTTCTGATTTTTGGTTTATTTCCATAAATATAAGATTCTCTTCAGTGTGTATCAGCTAGATTCTAATTCACATTTATTGTTGTGTCTGTGTGCACATCTATCTAATAGATTGTCCATGAGATGTGAAAGCAGGCACCATTAATTTATGTCCAGAACTTTCACAGCAATAATCAAATGAGATGTCATGTATTGGGGTCAACATTTTTCACCCCAGCATGCATACCTGGTGCTGATAAACCTTTCTGAGAGGTTTTAAAAATAATAGTGGTTTGAATCACTGTATAATATCCAAAAATATCAAGATCTTAAATATATAATCTGAAATCCAGTTCAAGTGTATCTGTTGAAGTGGTATGAAAGTCATACCCCTCTAGTGTTATCCTGGACCTCAGCATTGGCTTTAGGAAGGTGTCCTTGTTCTCTTTTTTGTTTGTTAGCAGCTTAACTCATCTCTTATTATCAGGATTTTGTGAGAGACACGGGACCACTTAAAGACGTTTTAAAGCATGATTTATTATTCTTCTTTTATGGTCTCATGAAGGAGTGAGTGCTTCTTCACATTATTTACCAGATATTCTTGGTCAGTGGTCACAAGACTGTAGATCACAAGATCTTTTAAAGGTTAATTAGCCAATAAACTAATGCCACAAAAGAATGTTTCTACTTTTACACCAGTAGTTAATTATTGTGTTTTATATGTCTTTGCTGCAGTGCAGACATTCTGAACCAATCATATAATGACACACAAAACTACTTGATACACCTTAAACTTCTTGTTGCCTTTATAACTACTTCTATATCTTAACTTTAAAACCTTAAAACTTCCTACAACTTAGCTTAATGTCTTCTCTAGCTAAACTCACATTCTTATGATTCTAAGCCTGGAAGCTTTCTCCAAGACTTTAAATCAAACCCTGTGTCCATGTCTATATCTAAGCTTGCATTTGAGAATTTGAGAACTTTCTGTGCTTGGAATTCCCACATATTTGGAAAGTAAAATCTATTTACCTCAGTGACTTAACACCTGGTGGAAGATGTTTGTGACTCAGTTCTTGGCTATGAATTGTACACCTGCAGTGTGGTGCTCTAAGTCTGGTGCTGAGTGCTGTCCCACTGTTCCTGGGAGGCAAAACCTCCAGCAGTGAGACCAGGGGGGATCAGATTTGGAGCTGTTGCCCTATGGAGGCAAGGTGGTTCAGTGTTCTCCAGGAGTGTAAAAGCTATAAAAAAGCTAAGCTATACTTCAGCTGGTATTTTTTAAGTGGCAGTTTTAACCCTGAAGAATACAACAACCCTGTGGAGAGCTACAGGCTTGGGGAAAAGTGGCTGGAAAACTGCCCAGTGGAAAAGGCTTGGGGGGTGCCAGTTGATAGCTGGCTGAACATGGGCCAACAACCTGCCCAAGTGATCAAGAGGGCCTGTGGAATTCCTGTCTTTTGTCAGAAAAACAAAAGTCCTCCTGTGGCCAGCTGGACTAGGGCAATGACTATCCCCCTGTACTAAGCACCGGTGAGGCTGCACCTGAAATCACATGTTCAGTTTTGGGCTGCTTATTACAAAGGAGACTTTGAGGTGCTGGAGTGTGTCCAGAGAACTCAGTGGAGCTGAGGAGGGGTGTGTAGCACCAGGATGATGAAGAGCAGCTGAGGAAGCTGGAGGTGTTTAACCTGGAGATAAAAAGGCTTGGAGGGCACCTTATTGCTCTCTATAACTACCTAACAGAAGGAGGTTGTAGCAAGGTGGATGTCAGTCTCTTCTCCTGAGCAGAAAATGACAGGATGACAGGAGGTGGCCTCAAGTTGTGCCTGGGTAGGTTTAGATTGGATATTAGGAAAAATTTCTTCACAAGAAGTGTTACCTTGACAGTGAAGGTATGATTGACACCAAAGAAGGCTTGAAGCATCACCACTTCATTGTTCTTTAGTACAACCTTTTATACTGTTCATCTTACATGTATTTACACCTGTGTGCTCTCTCTATCCTTTTGTGATTGGTCAGTACACCACAGCACTCCATATTTCATTGCCTTCAATGTTGTTCTTGCACAGTTGCAGCCCATTATGGATGAGTTCAGCCACAGCCCCATTCCCAATCATCTCAAACTGTGTGCCCACGTTGTCTGGCATTGGAATGGGCCACTCAGAGAAATGGTGGAGTCACCATTCCTGGACATCTTTAAAACACGTAGATGTGGTACTTATGGACTTGGTTTAGTGGTGGATTTAGCAGTGCTGCATTAACAGTTGGACTTGATGTCTAAGAGGTCTTTTCCAAGGAAAATAATACCAGGATTTTTGATCTTCACCAGTATGAGTACTGGCAGTGTAAGTGCCATAAAGATAACTTAAATAAGAAACTTTAGGATGTGTACGATAGGAGGAATTGCAGACTGTATTGTAGAGCATTGAATAAATCACTAAATGAGTGATCTTTACTGCAGTTCTGGACAAAACAAAAGGAAGTACAATATGTGTATTGAGATTTAAAATTCTGAACTGCAGTGTGCTCAGGGAAAAGCAGGGGAGGCACCAGATAATTTCTTCTGTGGGAAACTGGAGGCTTCTGTGTTCCCTCTAAATAACTGAAACCTTGAAGAACAGAGAAAATCTGCCAAAAGGTCAAAAGCAATGGTAGAACATGAATGGTCTCATCTTGATGTGCAAATGGTTGGCTTAGTCATGAATGTCTTATTTTTCTAGAGAAATTGATAAAAATCAAGGCTTACAATTTTCAGAGTGTGGAGATCAGGATAAGAGATGATTGAGTAAGAAGTTCCTATTAACCAGAACTGGAGGGGCTGGATTACATGGAGAGAAATTCAAGATGGATGGTGTGTTTTTTGTTTGCCAATCTGAGTCACAGCACCAAGTAATGTAGTGGGTTGAGTACTGGCCAAATGCCAGTGCACCTACTAAAATTACTCATTTTTTGCTGTGAGATAAGAATTAGAAGAAGAGCAAAGTAGATTCAAAACTTTAAAGAGTGTAAATAATGCTTTATTAACAGAACTAAAAGAAGAATAATAAATATCAGAATAAACTTTCACAATATTTCTCTTCCCCCCACTTCATTTCTTCCCCACTGACAACGTGAAGAGAGAAAACTTGGTATTTTCCAACAGTTTACCACTTTAAAATAAATATTTTCTTCAGTTCACTTAGGGAGAGGAGTTTCTTCTGTCATGCTATGGAGACTTTTCACAAGAAACAGTTCTTTCATGGTTTTAATTTCCACAGATAGGAGCCACCTGGAAATCTGCAATCATGAAGTCCCTCCCACGGTTGGTAGTCTTCCTACAACTACCACCATGGGTCGTCTCAGCTTGTTGGGGTGCAACTTTAAGGATGAGCCATTCTAGTATAAAAGCAAAAGTTCTTTTCATCCATCTCTGGGATCATCTTCATCTCTGGGAACAGAGATCCTCTTCTATCCCTGGTGTAAGGTTTCTCATTTCTCTCATCTCTCTCTCTCTCTCTGTTCAGGCTTCTCATTAGATCATAGTTACTTCAGCATCTGTTTGCTTCAGCATGGGTGCCTCTGCTCACAGCTGTGGTTCTAACGTTACATCCCCACAAATGCATTTCAGGAATTATAGGGAAAATAGTTGATATACCAATTATGTCTTCACCATAGCCTTACAGGAGAATTTGATCCCAAGGTTAAGGCATCTCTTCGTTCTCCTCCCATCTGGGATTTGAGTTTTTTTCACTGACTTTGGTGTCTCTATGTTTTCTTGACGTGTCTTCACCCTTCCCTTTTCTCTTACTCAAGAGAGGATTGATGTCTGTAAGTTTATTGTGTGCACTGAAAGAGGTAATATCTCGCCTGGGCCTGCTGATGGTTGTGTGATCCAGCTGGGCAGCAGCTGGAGCGATCCCAGTGTAGGATTTCAGGCCATGCTGGAGGGTCTGTGCCAGGATCTCAGGGTCTGGGTCGGCATGGCAGTGGCTGTTTTGGCAGCATGGCTGTTTTCCAGCCCCTGCTGCATTTAATTCCAGCTGCAGGACTGCTTTTCTGGGTGGGCTGCGGAGCTGCCTCTGGGTTTAGCAGTGTGATTTCCCGTGGCAGGATGGCTCAGTGGCTCCTGGCCACAGCAGGGCTCGGCTCAGCTCCACCAAAGTCGAGCAGAGCTGGCCTGGCCCATGGCTGAGATTCTGCTTCCAGTGAATTCTGCCAGCCGTGGCTGGAATTCACTGGAAGCAGAATCTCAGCTGCACCACTGGCCAACCTGGCCAGGCCACAGGTGGGCACCCAGTTACCTGTCCAAAAACCAGAAGCAAGAGAGTTTTTTTCCAGGCTTTGCTAGTTTTTAAATGTGATTTCACAGAGGCGTGTTCAGCTTTCTAAAGTGATTTAACAGGGTGTCAGTATTCAAAACTAGCCAGCTGATTGGATTTGTCAGGTCTGAAGGAGGCTGACAAGGTTTTTGCAAAGAATCATTTCCCTAGTTGATGGATTTTCTCCTTAACTAAAAACCAAGCTATGGTTTAACCAAGTTAAACCACAACAGGTGGTATTAGTGGTGTTGTCACTGAAACTGCAGGAAAAACAAAAACTCTTTAACATTTTTAAGTTGGTGTCTCACTGCATTACTTTATTATCTGTCCAGGATGTACCACAGAAATCATCTCATCCACACATAGCCCAGGTGTGCAGAGAGAATCATTCCATGACACATAGTTTTTATGATTTTTCAGGTCTTCTATACAGTCAAAACTCATGGAAAGGATTTGTGTCAGTGTTCATTTGTTCCAAGTTTCTTCGTTCTTAGTATTTGGTTTCCTATTGGATATGGATTTCTTTGCTTCTGATGTTAATTAGATCTTAATTCCTTGATTTTGTTATCAGTCTTTCCTGGAAGAGATGTCTCCATCTCTGCCAGAGGCAGAGTCTGGGGTAGATGTTGGTAGATGGCCACTGATGTTCTGTCAATGGCTTTGTCTCTTTGGGGCTACTCCCATTTCTGCTGAAATGCAAAGTGCCTCAGGCCTCACCTAGAGATACAAGGAAGGAATCTTCAGTTTCCTTCCCCCAGGGCAAATGTGAACACACTTGGCTAAGGTTATGTAAAACATTTTTAAACTGGTGTGTTTTCCAGCAGTGTGATGCAGTAAAGTAAGTCAGGCTTAAGGAAGAATGTTTCTGTAGAATTGGACATATACTTGCATTTCAAAATTCTGATTTTTTTTTCACTTATTTAGACTAGAACTTTACACCACAGCAGAAGTTTTGTGACTTGCTTTTCTTCCAAAATGAAAGGCTTTTTATATACCTTTAGCTTTTTTCTCAGTAGCCCTGTAGCACAGCAAAATTATCATGAATTCTGTTCTACTGTGGGAAAGAGAACATTGCAGCTTTTTTAAGACATCAGGTGAGTCTGGAAAAGGTGCTTCAGTTGACAAGTACAGTAAACTGAGGATTTGGCCTCACCTGCTTCATCTAGATAGAAGCTGTTGTTTATCTTTGCACTGTCAAATGTTTCATGTATATATGTAAAATAAAAGACATCATTTTTTGTTATTCATATAGCACCAGAACCTATTATGGGTTGTGGTAAACTCCACTACTGCTTAAATTGAGAGCTGGGTGCTGTTTTTGTTAAGAGCATCTGAAACTTACATCTGTAGAGCCATGCTTCAAAGAATAAAAGTACATACTACCTAGAAATAATAGTCAGGGACAAGTTCCTTTCATTTAACAATTCATTATTTATGGATTATAGTGGTATGGTGAACTTCTGCTAACTTCTGGTTGCTGTGCTTTAATATATTATATAGATAAGTCATGTATATTTATGTAGATATAGGTATAATATATGTAACTAATTATATATCAAGTACATATAGAAACCCAAAAAGATATTAAACAGTACAGAAATATTGATAAACACCATCCTGTTTATTTTGAGTTAGAAATCCATCTGAGCAGTCACAGAAGGAAGCAAATTTTTTTACTTCCTGTTTGAATTCATTGTTTTCCAAGGAACAATTGGACAATTCTATGTTTTGTCAGGAATCACACCCTAAACAAGGTGTCTTACCCTCAGTGGTAGACTGTGATGTTTTGGAAATTTGGAGTTATTAGTTGTAATTATCTTATAAAAACCCCTAAGTACATGGAGAATCTGATTATGGTCTCACAACTGGATTAGAAATAATTGTCTAAAGAATTATTCTAGTAGCAAAACTGCTTCAGTATAAAACATAGCTGGGAAAGAAATGAGGGTGTTTTACTTGAACTGAATGAGATAGCTGTTAGCTCTTTATTAATAGATATCATTGTGCATGTGTATCCTTGTTTCTTCAAGAGAAGATTTTATGGTGTGAATAAAATGAAAAGCAAAATGATGAATTTAAAGGGATGGCAATGTCTCATATTGACAGGTATTTATCTCTGTACATACACTGCAGACAACAAAAATATGATTCTTAGATAAACATTGTCAAACAGTATTTTAAATTTAACAGGGATTATCCTGAAACTACTTAGAGTTTTCAGATTCTATGAGGAAAACTGTCAGAAAGTGGCTAATGATACATGTGACATTGATGATTTTCTTAAGATCTGCATGGCCCTTTTTTCCCCCCTGTAATTAAAGTACAATTGTTTTCCACAGCCACAGTCTTTCTAGAGTTTTGGAAAAGACGAAGAGCTGTATTAACTTATGACTGGGACCTCATAGACTGGGAAGATGAAGAGGTAAGAAGAAACAGAAGTAAACATGCAAAGCCTTGCTATCACATTGGTTGAAGTCTCAGTATCAACCCATATTGTATGTCAATCATCTGAGTTTGTCATTCAGATGCTATTTACATTTATAGCAATAGTTGCAGAATACAAAGGTGTGCTTGAGATTGTGCAAGGATATTTTGCCTTTTGCAACTAACATTATATTTCCAAATATAATTCTACATTTATTAGAAGTATCCTTGGAAAAAATGAGAGGAAATAATTCCTGTACAGAGGACAGGAGCTACTTCTGATGTCAGCATAGCTGCCTTTCAGTTCCATGGTTTCTTGTTCTGGAAATTCCTGATCCTGCATAAAAATAGGACCAAGAAAAACAACAAGACAGAAACTAGATTTTGTATAGTTTGGAGAGGCATAGCTTATCCTTGAACATTCTGCTGTCAGCATCAGCAATAATAAAATTTTGTTCTTCCATAAATCGCTACTCAGCAAAGCTGTACTTTACCTATATTGGCAATTTAATTGCAGTTTAAGTCCATAGACTTCACTTGTTTTACAGCTTTCCATGGATGGGTAGATGGAAGCTGGCAGCTTTTAATAAATGCTCTCGTAACACAAAAAACTCCATTATAACTGGCCCTGATTTATAGTTTTCTTATCAATTTTTGCAGGCAATCCAGTGTCTAAGTCAGCAATATGATCCATGATTCTTTTTAACACCCTCACATTAGTGGGAAAGGCTCCTGTGGTTTCTGTTCTTTGCTGATCTCTGGCACTGCTTCCAAGGATTTTCAAAAGAGCAAATTATTTAGGTGCTTGAGTTGAAGAATTATAAAAAATACTTTGTATCAGTATAATATTCTGCTTTATAGCACATGTATGTCTGCTTCTTGAGAGACAGAAGTAATAGAACAAATGGAATCCACCCTGTCGTTGCAGGAAGAGCTGCGTCCCCAGTTTGAAGCTAAATATTCCCAAGTGGAACGAGTAAATCCCATCACAGGAAAACCTGAACCTTTTCAGCCTTTCCCTGATAAACTCAGTCGACTGATGGTGTCTGTCTCAGGAATATTCTTCATGGTGATGTTTAATAATATAAGAGTTATTGTATTGTAATTCATCTTATTCTGATGTAAATAGTAACTCAGCATGACTGCATTCATAAAGATTTGTGGATTTACAAAGTGTAGGCAAAGCTGATTGTCTGTCTTACTGCTTCTTCAGGGATCTCTTTGTTTCACAAGATGGAATATAGTTATATTGTAAAAGAACAGTAAAGAAATGTTTTAACTCATCTATTTTTTTTTATTCTCTCAAATTCTACTTTCCAAGACAAATATCAATCTTTAAAACATGTGTTTTATTATTTCAGTGGATTTTATTTCAGATGTGATTTCTTTTGTTCTAATACCTCTGCTCATAAATACATACCTGTAGATTTCACTGGTCCTTACTGCAGTGTTTGCAGTTGTGGTGTATCGACTGGTAGCCATGGAGCAGTTTGCTTCTTTCAAGTGGTATTTCATCAAGAAGTATTGGCAGTTTGCAACTTCTGGCACTGGAGTCTGTATCAATTTT
Organism: Parus major; assembly: GCF_001522545.3. Taxonomy (NCBI): domain Eukaryota; kingdom Metazoa; phylum Chordata; class Aves; order Passeriformes; family Paridae; genus Parus; species Parus major. The sequence goes on along the minus strand of NC_031774.1, from coordinate 3,259,781 downwards.
ATGATCATCATGTCACTCAATGTTGTAAGTCTTCTGTTCTTTTAAAGGAGCAATTAATTTAAAAGAGTAATTTTTACAAGCTTACTGAGTTAACCATGTATTAGATATGTACATGTTCATGCTTATTCATGTAGCAGTGTCTGAAGCTAGTATTGCAGTGGGTTTTTCTCCTCTGATAAAATGTTTGTCAGTGTTTTTCTCTATTTCCTCCTTAATTTGTCACTGCACATATTTGCTTATGGCACCAAGTTACAGATTGCTGCCTTTTACATTTGTATTTTTTTAATATTACCTTTTTCAGTAGATCTCTGATTGGAACTACATTATTTTCTTGACTTAGAATTTGGTTTCCAGGTTGTTTTTGATTAATTACTTTGGATTCTTACCTTTCTTATTAAAATGCAGCTCTGATACCAATGTTGCACAGTCCTAGAATCACTTTGATATATGATTTTGCTGTTAAGTTTTTTCTGTCATGTAACAGAACAGGCTGAAATCATTTGCTCTTATAGCATTACACAGACAGAAACTCTGTTTTTTCAGCTGCATTGTTATTTATTGTCTTTCTGTTCCCATGCAAGCAGAAACAGCTCAAAAAGAATAATAACCCAGCTTAACAGTAACATTGCCTTTTAATTCTCTTAAGGCATTGCATTCACTGCAATAATTCTTCCACAGTCCTGTAGTTATTTCTATTATTATATATGATCACTCCACATCATTAAAAAACATTCAAGTGAACAAGCAAAGCTATCAAAACTAACTTGCTGTTTATAGTATACTCAAGGAAATATATTTCAGAGTTGGCAACTGCCTGGGGCTAAGTGTAATTTAAAATAAAAACTGGAGATAGTAAATATATAGAGAGATAAATTTTCAGTACAAGGCTGATATCCTCAACCTGTATCCAGATTCATGCAAAGGAAAACTGTGTCAAGGCTTTTTGCCTTCTTTTAGATTACATAAGTCCATTCTTGAAATTATAGGATAAGCATCTAACTGTTCATTAAGAAAACCACTGATACCTGAATATTTCTCTTGATCTATTTGGTTTTGGTTTATAGTTATTGTGTATTTAATGTACATTTATACATGCTTATATACATTTACATGGATAAAGCAAGTGGGACTGGAGGAGTTGAATGAAGTTTTTATAGGACACTATACAGATAACATAGCTACAGCATCACTCTCCCCTGTCTGTCCTGCTTTTGATGCTTTTGATGCTTGTTTTCATTTTAGATTTGTCATCACATCAGCCAGGATGTCCAACACTTACACCATTTCATTTCTGTTTTAGGTATATGAAAAGGTTGCCTATCTCCTGACAGACTTAGGTATGTAGGTCTTTACCCATTGTATGGTTCTGGATGGCTGTGACATTTACCTTTATTAAATTTACGTTTAAAGAAGTGTTTGAAAACTTCATTATGAAATATGTTTTTGGCATTTCTCTAACCAAGTGAGAAATAACACAGAAAGAAAAAAATTATTATTTCACTGAAGAAAAAAATAAAACTAAGGAATTTATTCTTATACCTCTACTTTTAATGTTTCATAGTATACACTGAAAAACAATAATCTTATTTCAGAGCAAAAGTCAAAACTTATTCTTTTTTATTGCGCTAAAGGGTTTTTCTCCGTTTTCTCCAAATGCTTGGTTTATTTTTTATTATTTTTAACAAGTTAAAACTAAATCAATTTAATCTTTCAGATCAGAAAAAAATGGGTTAAGATAAAATGAAGTTGTCCTGGATAAAAATGTTAAGTCATGAATTTTAAAGTAGCTCCATTTCTGTGACATTAAAATTTTATACTGAAGCCTCTAGTCATGATTCAATCACAGACAAAGTTTTCTAGCTAATAGAAAACAAGAAAGCAAAGACAGAATATAAGATCTCTGGCTGTGTCAATGTATTTATGTTTAGTGTTTCATTTTACATGCTCACTTTTAACCCATGTCAAATTATGCAAATAATCTTGTCTTGGTTAAATGCCACCTGGCTGCTTAAATTCCACAGATCCCTCTTTTAGTTAAAGCATTAAACAAGGTGCTCAAAACTTTATAGTGCTTCAGGTAACAGGCAGTAGAACAGGCTAGAAAAATTCAGAATTTATAGTCAACTTACTCAAATTATTAAAAAATTTTAAAGTATCTGTTCATATCAAACTTATTTCTATTATTTTTAAAATATTTTGTATTGTTGCACGTCACAGAATGGGAAAGAAAATAATTATTTAAGTGTATAAGCAGTTTTTTCCTACAATATATGATTTTTTTTAAAAAATGATTTCTTGAATGGAACATAATGGAGCATTAGGTGTTCAAGCTAGGTAGCTCATAGATTTAGATGTTTCAGACAGGTAGCTCATTCTTCTTGCTAAGGTGCTTTACATCAGAAAAGGAACCCTTATGGGAACAGCTGTCCATGTGTAAAGCTAGTATCCTGGGTATTTCTATCCAAATTTAGTCATCATTTCACCAGAGTAGTTACAGATTTTAACTGACAAATCCAGGCAGTTTAGGCTTACAACTCATGTGCTTTGCAACTCCTGTGCTTTATAACTTTTACCAGTGTACTGTATTCCAACTTGGATATTTCCATCAAAGATGGGTTTTGTAAAAATTAATTTGTAAACATTATCACCGAGTTCTAATTCAGACATGATGTCCTTCAAACCTTAAGGACAGATATCCAAGGCAGTGCAGACCCACACACTTGTACACAAGAACACTTGTAGCCCTACTACACATTTCTACATTGCTTTCTAAAAGAAGTCAAGAAAGAACCTCTGTCCTTTCCTCATTGAGTTATGAACTGTTTGGCACTCCACAAGAATTATGAAAGGGAAGGCTTGAGGATGAAGTAATTAATGAAGTAATTACTGGAGTATTTAGAAGTTGAGAAGTGTGGATGAGAGATCAACTGGCTTTTAGTTGACTTTTTCACCTCTGCTTCCCTTGGCATCCCCCATCTATTGCTCCACTGATTCCAAGTGCTTTCACATTTTTGGGGGGGGTTTGGTTGGTTGGTTTAGGTTTTGTTTGTTTGTTTGGGGGTTTTGTTGTTGTTTGGTTGGGTTTTGTGGTTTTTTGTGGTTTTTTTGTGTTGAGTTTTTTTCTTTGAATCAAAATACCTTTAATCTTAAGATAAAAAATTCACACTACTTTCCAAATGTTTTCATGGAAGTGAAACAGGTTTCTTCCCATAGTATTATGATTTATTCTGAACCAAGGGGCTTCTATCTTCTGTTTATACATAGAAACAATATAATCTGAGCTGGGGCAATGAAAAGAAATCAATTGCAACATGATAGGGCACCATGACTTAAAACCATCACTTATTTTGTTAGTGTTGATTGATTTGTGAGCAGACTTATGCATAACTCAATTTAATTTTTGTTTATATAATGTATATTGTGTCTTTCTGAAGAGCACCCTAGAACAGAATCTGAGTGGGAAAACAGCTTTGCCTTGAAAATGTTCCTTTTCCAGTTTGTCAACTTGAACAGCTCCATCTTCTACATTGCCTTTTTTCTTGGCAGGTAAGTTATCTCTGCCAGGTGCACTTAAAAGAAAACTTGCACAGAACTCAAAATCTTCACAGATTTTGTAAATTTGTAGAAAAAACAGTGACAGCTTGAACTGTGAGGTTTAGATACAAGTTGGTTTCTGGGCATAATTACAACACTAAATATTTCCAAATGTAAGGAGGGGTTGGACCCTCTAAATGTTTACTCATGAAACTTGAGAGTAAAAATTCTACTTTTTTATGAGGTGTATGTGACTTCCCTGCTAAATAAGAACTCAGAACTTTAGAAAATGCAGTCACTTCCTAGATGTGGGTCTGTATTTAGCCCTGTGTTAATAGGCTTTATTAATATTTTCTTGTTTGTTCCCCTTGAGTTACATTTCTAAGAATGCATTTCTGTAAATAGTAAATATTGTCTGGCAAATCTTACACAAGAGTAGGAAGCAAAAATTGTTGTTCCAATTTTTGTGTGTATCTTTAGCTTAGAGCATGAGATACAGCCCAGATCTAACCTTGCTTCATCTTCAGTTCAATTTTGTTATGGCCACACTTACCATTCCCACAGAACCTGAAGAGTATTTCATGGTATCTTCTATAAAGTTTTATAGTATAATTTCAGTTCAAGATGGTTTGGGAAAAAAAACTAACAAGCAAAGAAACAAAAAAGCCTAGTAAAGACTGTTGGTGATAATCTGCTTGTTGCATTCAGTGGTCTATTTGCCATACAGTATCAAAATTTGTTTGTGTCTTCCTCTCTCCTGTATCTAATAGGACAGGCATGGGTTTTTCTCTCTCTTTTATGACTTTCATTGAGGTCATCAAGATTGTTTTACAAATTCAGTGTACACTTCACCTTGGCAAGCAGATCCCTGTGCTGCAGTTAATTCCTATTAATTGTAATGGCTTGCTTATCTTAGAAGCAGGTTAGATTTTGAATATCTAACATCTAAAATCTCTGAAGCTAAGGTTTTTATTCAGGACATGATAAAACTTTAGGATGACTTGTCTTTGTTTGCATTGTGAAACTTCCATATCCTATGGACACACCAGATTTAAGCCTGTGTGATTTATTCTGTTGACATTTCCTGAATTCAGTGGATGTTATGAAACAACCACTGATACAGGGTGTTCCTGGAATGTCCACTGAGAAACAGAAATCTTATTTTCCAGATTTGCAGGCCGCCCAGGAAAGTACAACAAGCTTTTCAACAGATGGAGGCTGGAAGAGGTAAACAATCCTGTTTTGTGTTCCTGTGATATTTCCATGAGTAAAAAGGAAATGGCTGAATCCCAGTTTAAAGATTTTATTCCAAATGCAGCAAATACTAAATTCTTATTTTTAGCAAAGGATAGGATGGGTTTTTCCTTCTGTGTTCTCCAGTGTGCTGAGTGACTCTGCCCAAGAACACAAGTTCTTTCTGCCTCTGTCTTAGGGAAAAACCATCAGGAATAGTCCCTTACCTCACAAGCACTATGAGTCCTACAAGATTGGAATCATCTTGTACTTGGAATTTTTGGATAGAGGACATAAATGTAAAGTCATCAGCTTTTTAATCAACTTTATAAATTTCTATCAGCACAGAAAAAAAACACAGATGTGTTGGAATGGGTCCAGAGGAGAGGCACAAAATGAATCAGAGGTCTGGAGCATCTCTCCTGTGAAGACAGGCTGAGTTGGAGATACTCAGCTTGGAGAAGAGAAGGCTCCAAGGAGACATTATTGCTGCCTTTCAGTACTTAGAGGTGCTCATAAGAAAGAAGGGGGCAAACTTTTAGTAGGGTCTATTGAGACAGGGCAAGGGTTAATTATTTTAAACTAAGAGAGGCTAGATTTAGAGCAGGTTTAGGAAGAGTTTTTGGGTTGTTTTTTTTTTGGGACAGGTTACCTAGAGAGGTGATGGATGTCTTATCCCTGGAAACATTCAAAGTCAGGTTGGATGGCACTCATCTAATTGAAAATGGCAGTACTTATTGCAGGACTAGGTCATCTTAAGGGGTCCTTTCCAACCCAAACTGATCTATAACTCTATAGAATTCTAAAAGAAGAAAAATAATATTTTCAAAATTTAACAGGAATGTTAGAATTGCAACCCACCAGTATGCTGAAGTTTCCTCTTTTCTCTGAAAAACAGATTTCTTCTACTGAAACTTGGTAGCCCCAGAGTAAAATATTGTAACTTTGTAGTCCATTAATTGAAAAAAAAAGGTTCTGTAATTCCTTAACATTTTGATATGGCAGTACATATATATATGTGTGTGTGTGTGTGTGTGTATAAAACATATCAGTACCAGAAATTTTGCTAGTAAATCTCTCTTTAGGCTTAGATTATTGCAAATGAAATATTGCTCCATTTTTCTGAAATGAGTAAGTACTTACTGGTCTAAGTGAAATGGTCTATATCATTTATCATATATCTGGCACACAAACCTTTATATTAGGCAATATGATCTAATATCTAACAATATGTCTAAAGGTCTGTTAATATTTATCTTATTAACATTTCTTTTAATATTTATGCAGATGGAGATTAGTATTTTTCACCACATATACTTAATATTTTTTATTTTCACTCTGAACAAATAAAAATAAAGGAATTCTCTGATTTTAGTAAGTGATCTCTTTCACTTCATTTCAGTGTCATCCTAGTGGCTGCTTGATAGATCTGTGCTTACAAATGGGAGTTATTATGGTTTTAAAACAAATGTGGAACAACTTCATGGAACTAGGCTATCCGTAAGTTCAGATGTTAAAGTTCATTTTAAAAACAGTAAATACATGTTAGCATGATTCAGTGACAAGGAGAAATGGTTATGTGTTAGGAGGATGTTTTCACTCATTGCACCTCACATATTGTCACTTTATTCCCAAGGAGAGCATTAACTTCTGCTTTAAGATAAAGCTTCTCAGGATATGTTAAACATCCAAATTGTTTATTACGATTTCATTTTCCATAATACAGAGATGTTCAGCCTCTGAAATGCCTAATGAGCTAAAAGTCTTCTCTTGGAATGGGAAGAATGTATTTCCAGTAAAATATTGATCATTGAAGTCTCTACCTTGAAAAAGTAACTTCTAATTGAAGTCACAATT